>NW_027314753.1:1670000-1675000 GCF_023375885.2 Dermacentor andersoni
TTAGGTTAGGTTAGGTTAGGTCAGGTCAGGTCAGGTCAGGTCAGGTCAGGTCAGGTTAGGTTAGGTTAGGTTAGGTTAGGTTAGGTTAGGTTAGGTTAGTTTAGGATTAGATGTTACGTTAGATGTTAGATGTTAGATTAGATTAGATGTTAGGTTAGGTTAGGTTAGGTTAGGTAGATTTAAGTTAGGTTAGGTTAGGTGAGGTGAGGTGAGGTTAGGTTAGGTTAGGTTATGTTAGGTTAGGTTAGGTTAGGTTAGGTTAGATGTTAGATGTTAGAATATGATAAATGGGAAGTTAGATGTTCGATGTTAGACTAGATTAGACGTTAGGTTAGATTAGGTTAGGTTAGGTTGTTAGGTTAGGTTAGGTTAGGTTAGGTGAGGTGAGGTTAGGACAGGTTAGGTTAGGTTAGGTTATGTTAGGTTAGGTTAGGTTAGGTTAGGTTAGATGTTAGATGTTAGATTATATTAAATGGAAAGTTAGATGTTCGATGTTAGACTAGATTAGACGTTAGGTTAGGTTAGGTTAGGTTAGGTTGTTAGGTTAGGGTAGGTTAGGTTAGGTTAGGTTAGGTTAGGTTAGGATTAGATGTTAGGTTAGATGTTAGATGTTAGATTAGATTAGATGTTAGGTTAGGTTAGGTTAGGTTGGGTTAGGTTAGGTTAGGTTAGGTTAGGTGAGGTGAGGTTAGGTTAGGTTAGGTTAGGTTATGTTAGGTTAGGTTATGTTAGGTTAGGTTAGATGGGAAGTTAGATGTTCGATGTTAGACTAGATTAGACGTTAGGTTAGGTTAGGTTAGGTTAGGTTAGGTTAGCTTAGGTTAGTTTAGGTTAGGTTAGGTTAGGTTAGGTTAGGTTAGGTTAGGTTAGGTTAGGTCAGGTCAGGTTAGGTTAGGTTAGGTTAGGTTAGGTTTGGTTAGGTTAGGTTAGGTTTGGTTAGGTTAGGTTAGGTTAGGTTAGGTTAGGTTAAGTTAGGTTAGGTTAGGTTAGGTTAGGTTAGGTTAGGTGTTAGATGTTAGATTAGATTAGATATTAAGTTAGATGTTAGATGTTAGAATAGATTAGATGTTAGGTTAGGTTAGGTTAGGTTACTTTAGGATTAGATGTTACGTTAGATGTTAGAAGTTAGATTAGATTAGATGTTAGGTTAGGTTAGGTTAGTTTAGGATTAGATGTTACGTTAGATGTTAGATGTTAGATTAGATTAGATGTTAGGTTAGGTTAGGTTAGGTTAGGTTGGGTTAAGTTAGGTTAGGTTAGGTTAGGTGAGGTGAGGTTAGGTTAGGTTAGGTTAGGTTAGATGTTAGATGTTAGATTATATTAAATGGGAAGTTAGATGTTCGATGTTAGACTAGATTAGACGTTAGGTTAGGTTGTTAGGTTAGGTTAGGTTAGGTTAGGTTAGGTTAGGATGAGATGTTAGGTTAGATGTTAGATGTTAGATTAGATTAGATGTTAGGTTAGGTTAGGTTAGGTTAGGTCAGGTGAGGTTAGGTTAGGTTAGGTTAGGTTAGGTTAGTTTAGGTTAGGTTAGGTTAGGTTAGGTTAGGTTAGGTTAGGTTAGATGTTAGATGTTAGATTATATTAAATGGGAAGTTGGATGTTCGATGTTAGACTAGATTAGACGTTAGGTTAGTTTAGGTTAGGTTAGGTTGTTAGGTTAGGTTAGGTTAGGTTAGGTTAGGTTAGGATTAGATGTTAGGTTAGATGATAGATGTTAGATTAGATTAGATGTTAGGTTAGGTTAGGTTAGGTTGGGTTAGGTTAGGTTAGGTTAGGTGAGGTTAGGTTAGGTTAGGTTAGGTTAGGTTATGTTAGGTTAGGTTATGTTAGGTTAGGTTAGATGTTAGATGTTAGATTATATTAGATGGGAAGTTAGATGTTCGATGTTAGACTAGATTAGACGTTAGGTTAGGTTAGGTTAGGTTAGGTTAGGTTAGCTTAGGTTAGTTTAGGTTAGGTTAGGTTAGGTTAGGTTAGGTTAGGTTAGGTTAGGTTAGGTTAGGTTAGGTTAGGTTAGGTTAGGCTAGGCTAGGCTAGGCTAGGCTAGGCTAGGCTAGGCTAGGCTAGGTTAGGTTAGGTTAGGTTAGGTTAGGTTAGGGTAGGCTAGGCTAGGCTATGCTAGGCTAGGCTAGGCAAGGTTAGGTTAGGATAGGTTAGGTTAGGTTAGGTTAGGTTAGGTTAGGTTAGGTTAGGTTCGGTTAGGTTAGGTTAGGTTAGGTTAGGTTAGGTTAGGTTAGGTTAGGTTTGGTTAGGTTAGGTTAGGTTAGGTTAGGTTAGGTTAGGTTAGGTTAGGTTAGGTTAAGTTAGGTTAGGTTAGGTTAGGTTAGGTTAGGTTAGGTTAGGTGTTAGATGTTAGATTAGATTAGATGTTAAGTTAGATGTTAGATGTTAGAATAGATTAGATGTTAGGTTACGTTAGGTTAGGTTAGGTTAGTTTAGGATTAGATGTTACGTTAGATGTTAGATGTTAGATTAGATTAGATGTTAGGTTAGGTTAGGTTAGGTTAGTTTAGGATTAGATGTTACGTTAGATGTTAGATGTTAGATTAGATTAGATGTTAGGTTAGGTTAGGTTAGGTTAGGTTGGGTTAAGTTAGGTTAGGTTAGGTTAGGTGAGGTTAGGTTAGGTTAGGTTAGGTTAGGTTAGATGTTAGATGTTAGATTATATTAAATGGGAAGTTAGATGTTCGATGTTAGACTAGATTAGACGTTAGGTTAGGTTGTTAGGTTAGGTTAGGTTAGGTTAGGTTAGGCTAGGTTAGGTTAGGATGAGATGTTAGGTTAGATGTTAGATGTTAGATCAGATTAGATGTTAGGTTTGGTTAGGTTAGGTTAGGTCAGGTGAGGTTAGGTTAGGTTAGGTTAGGTTAGGTTAGGTTAGGTTAGGTTAGGGTAGTTTAGGTTAGGTTAGGTTAGGTTAGGTTAGGTTAGATGTTAGATGTTAGATTATATTAAATGGGAAGTTAGATGTTCGATGTTAGACTAGATTAGACGTTAGGTTAGGTTAGGTTGTTAGGTTAGGTTAGGTTAGGTTAGGTTAGGTTAGGTTAGGTTAGGATTAGATGTTAGGTTAGATGTTAGATGTTAGATTAGATTAGATGTTAGGTTAGGTTAGGTTAGGTTGGGTTAGGTTAGGTTAGGTTAGGTTAGGTGAGGTGAGGTTAGGTTAGGTTAGGTTAGGTTATGTTAGGTTAGGTTATGTTAGGTTAGGTTAGATGTTAGATGTTAGATTATATTAGATGGGAAGTTAGATGTTCGATGTTAGACTAGATTAGACGTTAGGTTAGGTTAGGTTAGGTTAGGTTAGGTTATGTTAGGTTAGGTTAGGTTAGGTTAGGTCAGGTCAGGTCAGGTCAGGTCAGGTCAGGTTAGATTAGGTTAGGTTAGGTCAAGTCAGGTCAGGTCAGGTCAGGTCAGGTCAGGTTAGGTTAGGTTAGGTTAGGTTAGGTTACGTTAGGTTAGGTTAGGTTAGGTGTTAGATGTTAGATTAAATTAGATGTTAAGTTAGATGTTAGATGTTAGATTAGATTAGATGTTAGGTTAGGTTAGGTTAGGTTAGGTTAGGTTAGGTTAGGTTACGTTAGGTTAGGTTAGGTTAGGTTAGGTTAGGTTAGGTTAGGTTGGGTTAGGTTAGGTTAGGTTAGGTTAGGTTAGGATTAGATGTTGGGTTAGATGTTAGATGTTAGATTAGATTAGATGTTAGGTTAGGTTAGGTTAGGTGAGGTGAGGTTAGGTTAGGTTAGGTTAGGTTAGGTTAGATGTTAGATGTTAGATTATATTAGATGGGAAGTTAGATGTTCGATGTTAGACTAGATTAGACGTTAGGTTAGGTTAGGTTAGGTTAGGTTAGGTTAGGTTAGTTTAGGTTAGGTTAGGTTAGGTTAGGTTAGGGTAGGTTAGGTTAGGTTAGGTTAGGTTAGGTTAGGTTAGGTTAGCTAAGGTTAGGTTAGGTTAAGTTAGGTTAGGTTAGGTTAGGTTAGGTTAGGTTAGGTGTTAGATGTTAGATTAGATTAGATGTTAAGTTAGATGTTAGATGTTAGATTAGATTAGATGTTAGGTTAGGTTAGGTTAGGATTAAATGTTACGTTAGATGTTAGATGTTAGATTAGATTAGATGTTAGGTTAGATTAGGTTAGGTTAGGTTGGGTTAGGTTAGGTTAGGTTGGGTTAGGTTAGGTTAGGTTAGGTTAGGTGAGGTGAGGTTAGGTTAGGTTAGGTTAGGTTAGGTTATGTTAGGTTAGGTTAGGTTAGATGTTAGATGTTAGATTATATTAAATGGGAAGTTAGATGTTCGATGTTAGACTAGATTAGACGTTAGGTTAGGTTATGTTAGGTTAGGTTAGGTTAAGTTAATTTAGGTTAGGTTAGGATTAGATGTTAGGTTAGATGTTAGATGTTAGATTAGATTAGATGTTAGGTTAGGTTAGGTTAGGTTGGGTTAGGTTAGGTTAGGTTAGGTGAGGTGAGGTTAGGTTAGGTTAGGTTAGGTTAGGTTATGTTAGGTTAGGTTATGTTAGGTTAGATTTTAGATGTTAGATTATATTAGATGGGAAGTTAGATGTTCGATGTTAGACTAGATTAGACGTTAGGTTAGGTTGTTAGGTTAGGTTAGGTTAGGTTAGGTTAGGTTAGGTCAGGTCAGGTCAGGTCAGGTCAGGTCAGGTCAGGTCAGGTTAGGTTAGGTTAGGTTAGGTTAGGTTAGCTTAGGTTAGGTTAGGTTAGGTTAGGTTAGGTCAGGTCAGGTCAGGTCAGGTCAGGTCAGGTCAGGTTAGGTTAGGTTAGGTTAGGTTAGGTTAGGTTAGGTTAGGTTAGGTTACGTTAGGTTAGGTTATGTTAGGTGTTAGATGTTAGATTAAATTAGATGTTAAGTTAGACGTTAGATGTTAGATTAGATTAGATGTTAGGTTAGGTTAGGTTAGGTTAGGTTAGGTTAGGTGTTAGATGCTAGATTAGATTAGATGTTAAGTTAGATGTTAGATGTTAGATTAGATTAGATG
>NW_027314753.1:1680000-1740000 GCF_023375885.2 Dermacentor andersoni
TCGATGTTAGACTAGATTAGACGTTAGGTTAGGTTGTTAGGTTAGGTTAGGTTAGGTTAGGTTAGGTTAGGTCAGGTCAGGTCAGGTCAGGTCAGGTCAGGTCAGGTCAGGTTAGGTTAGGTTAGGTTAGGTTAGGTTAGCTTAGGTTAGGTTAGGTTAGGTTAGGTTAGGTCAGGTCAGGTCAGGTCAGGTCAGGTCAGGTCAGGTTAGGTTAGGTTAGGTTAGGTTAGGTTAGGTTAGGTTAGGTTAGGTTACGTTAGGTTAGGTTATGTTAGGTGTTAGATGTTAGATTAAATTAGATGTTAAGTTAGACGTTAGATGTTAGATTAGATTAGATGTTAGGTTAGGTTAGGTTAGGTTAGGTTAGGTGTTAGATGCTAGATTAGATTAGATGTTAGGTTAGGTTAGGTTAGGTTAGGTGTTAGATGCTAGATTAGATTAGATGTTAAGTTAGATGTTAGATGTTAGATTAGATTAGATGTTAGGTTAGGTTAGGTTAGGTTAGGTTGATTTAAGTTAGGTTAGCTTAGGTGAGGTGAGGTGAGGTTAGGTTAGGTTAGGTTAGGTTAGATGTTAGATGTTAGAATATGATAAATGGGAAGTTAGATGTTCGATGTTAGACTAGATTAGACGTTAGGTTAGATTAGGTTAGGTTAGGTTGTTAGGTTAGGTTAGGTTAGGTTAGGTGAGGTGAGGTTAGGTCAGGTTAGGTTAGGTTAGGTTAGGTTAGGTTAGGATTAGATGTTAGGTTAGATGTTAGATGTTAGATTAGATTAGAAGTTAGGTTAGGTTAGGTTAGGTTAGGTGAGGTGAGGTTAGGTTAGGTTAGGTTAGGTTAGGTTATGTTAGGTTAGGTTATGTTAGGTTAGGTTAGATGTTAGATGTTAGATTATATTAGATGGGAAGTTAGATGTTCGATGTTAGACTAGATTAGACGTTAGGTTAGGTTAGGTTAGGCTGTTAGGTTAGGTTAGGTTAGGTTAGGTTAGGTTAGGTTAGGTTAGGATTAGATGTTAGGTTAGATGTTAGATGTTAGATTAGATTAGATGTTAGGTTAGGTTAGGTTAGGTTGGGTTAGGTTAGGTTAGGTTAGGTTAGGTTAGGTGAGGTGAGGTTAGGTTAGGTTAGGTTAGGTTATGTTAGGTTAGGTTATGTTAGGTTAGGTTAGATGGGAAGTTAGATGTTCGATGTTAGACTAGATTAGACGTTACGTTAGGTTAGGTTAGGTTAGGTTAGGTTAGCTTAGGTTAGTTTAGGTTAGGTTAGGTTAGGTTAGGTTAGGTTAGGTTAGGTGAGGTGAGGTTAGGTTAGGTTAGGTTAGGTTAGGTTATGTTAGGTTAGGTTATGTTAGGTTAGGTTAGATGTTAGATGTTAGATTATATTAGATGGGAAGTTAGATGTTCGATGTTAGACTAGATTAGACGTTAGGTTAGGTTAGGTTAGGTTAGGTTGTTAGGTTAGGTTAGGTTAGGTTAGGTTAGGTTAGGTTAGGTTAGGTTAGGATTAGATGTTATTAGATGTTAGATGTTAGATTAGATTAGATGTTAGGTTAGGTTAGGTTAGGTTGGGTTAGGTTAGGTTAGGTTAGGTTAGGTGAGGTGAGGTTAGGTTAGGTTAGGTTAGGTTATGTTAGGTTAGGTTATGTTAGGTTAGGTTAGATGGGAAGTTAGATGTTCGATGTTAGACTAGATTAGACGTTACGTTAGGTTAGGTTAGGTTAGGTTAGGTTAGGTTAGCTTAGGTTAGGGTAGGCTAGGCTAGGCTAGGCTAGGCTAGGCTAGGCAAGGCTAGGCTAGGCTAGGTTAGGTTAGGTTAGGTTAGGTTAGGTTAGGATAGGTTAGGTTAGGTTAGGTTAGGTTAGGTTAGGCTAGGCTAGGCTAGGCTAGGCTAGGCTATGCTAGGCTAGGCTTGGTTAGGTTAGGTTAGGTTAGGTTAGGTTAGGTTAGGTTAGGGTAGGCTAGGCTAGGCTAGGCTAGGCTAGGCTAGGCAAGGCTAGGCTAGGCTAGGTTAGGTTAGGTTAGGTTAGGTTAGGTTAGGATAGGTTAGGTTAGGTTAGGTTAGGTTAGGTTAGGTTAGGTTAGGTTAGGTTAGGTTAGGTTAGGTTAGGTTGTTAGGTTAGGTTAGGTTAGGTTAGGTTAGGTTAGGTTAGGTTAGGTTAGGTTAGGATTAGATGTTAGGTTAGATGTTAGATGTTAGATTAGATTAGATGTTAGGTTAGGTTAGGTTAGGTTGGGTTAGGTTAGGTTAGGTTAGGTTAGGTGAGGTGAGGTTAGGTTAGGTTAGGTTAGGTTATGTTAGGTTAGGTTATGTTAGGTTAGGTTAGATGGGAAGTTAGATGTTCGATGTTAGACTAGATTAGACGTTACGTTAGGTTAGGTTAGGTTAGGTTAGGTTAGGTTAGCTTAGGTTAGTTTAGGTTAGGTTAGGTTAGGTTAGGTTAGGTTAGGTTAGGTTAGGTTAGGTTAAGTTAGGTTAGGTTAGGTTAGGTTAGGTTAGGTTAGGTTAGGTTAGGCTAGGCTAGGCTAGGCTAGGCTAGGCTATGCTAGGCTAGGCTTGGTTAGGTTAGGTTAGGTTAGGTTAGGTTAGGTTAGGTTAGGGTAGGCTAGGCTAGGCTAGGCTAGGCTAGGCTAGGCAAGGCTAGGCTAGGCTAGGTTAGGATAGGTTAGGTTAGGTTAGGTTAGGATAGGTTAGGTTAGGTTAGGTTAGGTTAGGTTAGGTTAGGCTAGGCTAGGCTAGGCTAGGCTAGGCTATGCTAGGCTAGGCTTGGTTAGGTTAGGTTAGGTTAGGTTAGGTTAGGTTAGGTTAGGGTAGGCTAGGCTAGGCTAGGCTAGGCTAGGCTAGGCAAGGCTAGGCTAGGCTAGGTTAGGTTAGGTTAGGTTAGGTTAGGTTAGGATAGGTTAGGTTAGGTTAGGTTAGGTTAGGTTAGGTTAGGTTAGGTTAGGTTAGGTCAGGTTAGGTTAGGTGTTAGATGTTAGATTAGATTAGATATTAGGTTAGATGTTAGATGTTAGAATAGATTAGATGTTAGGTTAGGTTAGGTTAGGTTAGTTTAGGATTAGATGTTACGTTAGATGTTAGATTAGATTAGATGTTAGGTTAGGTTAGGTTAGGTTAGGCTAGTTTAGGATTAGATGTTACGTTAGATGTTAGATGTTAGATTAGATTAGATGTTAGGTTAGGTTAGGTTAGGTTAGGTTAGGTGAGGTGAGGTTAGGTTAGGTTAGGTTAGGTTACGTTAGATGTTAGATGTTAGATTATATTAAATGGGAAGTTAGATGTTCGATGTTAGACTAGATTAGACGTTAGGTTAGGTTGTTAGGTTAGGTTAGGTTAGGTTAGGATGAGATGTTAGGTTAGATGTTAGATGTTAGATTAGATTAGATGTTAGGTTAGGTTAGGTTAGGTTAGGTCAGGTGAGGTTAGGTTAGGTTAGGTTAGGTTAGGTTAGGTTAGGTTAGGTTAGGATTAGATGTTAGGTTAGATGTTAGATGTTAGATTAGATTAGATGTTAGGTTAGGTTAGGTTAGGTTAGGTGAGGTGAGGTTAGGTTAGGTTAGGTTAGGTTAGGTTATGTTAGGTTAGGTTATGTTAGGTTAGGTTAGATGTTAGATGTTAGATTATATTAGATGGGAAGTTAGATGTTCGATGTTAGACTAGATTAGACGTTAGGTTAGGTTAGGTTAGGTTGTTAGGTTAGGTTAGGTTAGGTTAGGTTAGGTTAGGTTAGGATTAGATGTTAGGTTAGATGTTAGATGTTAGATTAGATTAGATGTTAGGTTAGGTTAGGTTAGGTTGGGTTAGGTTAGGTTAGGTTAGGTTATGTTAGGTGTTAGATGTTAGATTAAATTAGATGTTAAGTTAGACGTTAGATGTTAGATTAGATTAGATGTTAGGTTAGGTTAGGTTAGGTTAGGTTAGGTTAGGTGTTAGATGCTAGATTAGATTAGATGTTAGGTTAGGTTAGGTTAGGTTAGGTTAGGTTAGGTGTTAGATACTAGATTAGATTAGATGTTAAGTTAGATGTTAGATGTTAGATTAGATTAGATGTTAGGTTAGGTTAGGTTAGGTTAGGTTGATTTAAGTTAGGTTAGCTTAGGTGAGGTGAGGTGAGGTTAGGTTAGGTTAGGTTAGGTTAGATGTTAGATGTTAGAATATGATAAATGGGAAGTTAGATGTTCGATGTTAGACTAGATTAGACGTTAGGTTAGATTAGGTTAGGTTAGGTTGTTAGGTTAGGTTAGGTTAGGTTAGGTGAGGTGAGGTTAGGTCAGGTTAGGTTAGGTTAGGTTAGGTTAGGTTAGGATTAGATGTTAGGTTAGATGTTAGATGTTAGATTAGATTAGATGTTAGGTTAGGTTAGGTTAGGTTAGGTGAGGTGAGGTTAGGTTAGGTTAGGTTAGGTTAGGTTATGTTAGGTTAGGTTATGTTAGGTTAGGTTAGATGTTAGATGTTAGATTATATTAGATGGGAAGTTAGATGTTCGATGTTAGACTAGATTAGACGTTAGGTTAGGTTAGGTTAGGTTGTTAGGTTAGGTTAGGTTAGGTTAGGTTAGGTTAGGTTAGGTTAGGATTAGATGTTAGGTTAGATGTTAGATGTTAGATTAGATTAGATGTTAGGTTAGGTTAGGTTAGGTTGGGTTAGGTTAGGTTAGGTTAGGTTAGGTTAGGTGAGGTGAGGTGAGGTTAGGTTAGGTTAGGTTAGGTTATGTTAGGTTAGGTTATGTTAGGTTAGGCTAGATGGGAAGTTAGATGTTCGATGTTAGACTAGATTAGACGTTACGTTAGGTTAGGTTAGGTTAGGTTAGGTTAGCTTAGGTTAGTTTAGGTTAGGTTAGGTTAGGTTAGGTTAGGTTAGGTGAGGTGAGGTTAGGTTAGGTTAGGTTAGGTTAGGTTATGTTAGGTTAGGTTATGTTAGGTTAGGTTAGATGTTAGATGTTAGATTATATTAGATGGGAAGTTAGATGTTCGATGTTAGACTAGATTAGACGTTAGGTTAGGTTAGGTTAGGTTAGGTTGTTAGGTTAGGTTAGGTTAGGTTAGGTTAGGTTAGGTTAGGTTAGGTTAGGATTAGATGTTAGGTTAGATGTTAGATGTTAGATTAGATTAGATGTTAGGTTAGGTTAGGTTAGGTTGGGTTAGGTTAGGTTAGGTTAGGTTAGGTGAGGTGAGGTTAGGTTAGGTTAGGTTAGGTTATGTTAGGTTAGGTTATGTTAGGTTAGGTTAGATGGGAAGTTAGATGTTCGATGTTAGACTAGATTAGACGTTACGTTAGGTTAGGTTAGGTTAGGTTAGGTTAGGTTAGCTTAGGTTAGTTTAGGTTAGGTTAGGTTAGGTTAGGTTAGGTTAGGTTAGGTTAGGTTAGGTTAAGTTAGGTTAGGTTAGGTTAGGTTAGGTTAGGTTAGGTTAGGTTAGGCTAGGCTAGGCTAGGCTAGGCTAGGCTATGCTAGGCTAGGCTTGGTTAGGTTAGGTTAGGTTAGGTTAGGTTAGGGTAGGCTAGGCTAGGCTAGGCTAGGCTAGGCTAGGCAAGGCTAGGCTAGGCTAGGTTAGGTTAGGTTAGGTTAGGTTAGGTTAGGATAGGTTAGGTTAGGTTAGGTTAGGTTAGGTTAGGTTAGGTTAGGTTAGGTTAGGTTAGGTTAGGTCAGGTTAGGTTAGGTGTTAGATGTTAGATTAGATTAGATATTAGGTTAGATGTTAGATGTTAGAATAGATTAGATGTTAGGTTAGGTTAGGTTAGGTTAGTTTAGGATTAGATGTTACGTTAGATGTTAGATTAGATTAGATGTTAGGTTAGGTTAGGTTAGGTTAGGCTAGTTTAGGATTAGATGTTACGTTAGATGTTAGATGTTAGATTAGATTAGATGTTAGGTTAGGTTAGGTTAGGTTAGGTTAGGTTAGGTTAGGTGAGGTGAGGTTAGGTTAGGTTAGGTTAGGTTACGTTAGATGTTAGATGTTAGATTATATTAAATGGGAAGTTAGATGTTCGATGTTAGACTAGATTAGACGTTAGGTTAGGTTGTTAGGTTAGGTTAGGTTAGGTTAGGATGAGATGTTAGGTTAGATGTTAGATGTTAGATTAGATTAGATGTTAGGTTAGGTTAGGTTAGGTTAGGTCAGGTGAGGTTAGGTTAGGTTAGGTTAGGTTAGGTTAGGTTAGTTTAGGTTAGGTTAGGTTAGGTTAGGTTAGGTTAGATGTTAGATGTTAGATTATATTAAATGGGAAGTTAGATGTTCGATGTTAGACTAGATTAGACGTTAGGTTAGGTTAGGTTGTTAGGTTAGGTTAGGTTAGGTTAGGTTAGGTTAGGATTAGATGTTAGGTTAGATGTTAGATGTTAGATTAGATTAGATGTTAGGTTAGGTTAGGTTAGGTTGGGTTAGGTTAGGTTAGGTTAGGTTAGGTGAGGTGAGGTTAGGTTAGGTTAGGTTAGGTTATGTTAGGTTAGGTTATGTTAGGTTAGGTTAGATGTTAGATGTTAGATTATATTAGATGGGAAGTTAGATGTTCGATGTTAGACTAGATTAGACGTTAGGTTAGGTTAGGTTAGGTTAGGTTAGGTTAGGTTAGGTTAGGTTAGGTTAGGTTAGGTCAGGTCAGGTCAGGTCAGGTCAGGTCAGGTTAGATTAGGTTAGGTTAGGTCAAGTCAGGTCAGGTCAGGTCAGGTCAGGTCAGGTTAGGTTAGGTTAGGTTAGGTTAGGTTACGTTAGGTTAGGTTAGGTTAGGTGTTAGATGTTAGATTAAATTAGATGTTAAGTTAGATGTTAGATGTTAGATTAGATTAGATGTTAGGTTAGGTTAGGTTAGGTTAGGTTAGGTTAGGTTAGGTTAGGTTACGTTAGGTTAGGTTAGGTTAGGTTAGGTTAGGTTAGGTTAGGTTGGGTTAGGTTAGGTTAGGTTAGGTTAGGTTAGGATTAGATGTTGGGTTAGATGTTAGATGTTAGATTAGATTAGATGTTAGGTTAGGTTAGGTTAGGTGAGGTGAGGTTAGGTTAGGTTAGGTTAGGTTAGGTTAGATGTTAGATGTTAGATTATATTAGATGGGAAGTTAGATGTTCGATGTTAGACTAGATTAGACGTTAGGTTAGGTTAGGTTAGGTTAGGTTAGGTTAGTTTAGGTTAGGTTAGGTTAGGTTAGGTTAGGGTAGGTTAGGTTAGGTTAGGTTAGGTTAGGTTAGGTTAGGTTAGCTAAGGTTAGGTTAGGTTAAGTTAGGTTAGGTTAGGTTAGGTTAGGTTAGGTTAGGTGTTAGATGTTAGATTAGATTAGATGTTAAGTTAGATGTTAGATGTTAGATTAGATTAGATGTTAGGTTAGGTTAGGTTAGGATTAAATGTTACGTTAGATGTTAGATGTTAGATTAGATTAGATGTTAGGTTAGATTAGGTTAGGTTAGGTTGGGTTAGGTTAGGTTAGGTTGGGTTAGGTTAGGTTAGGTTAGG
Source organism: Dermacentor andersoni (assembly GCF_023375885.2). Classification (NCBI taxonomy): domain Eukaryota; kingdom Metazoa; phylum Arthropoda; class Arachnida; order Ixodida; family Ixodidae; genus Dermacentor; species Dermacentor andersoni. The sequence continues at coordinate 1,687,438 of NW_027314753.1, forward strand.
TTAGGTGAGGTGAGGTTAGGTTAGGTTAGGTTAGGTTAGGTTATGTTAGGTTAGGTTAGGTTAGATGTTAGATGTTAGATTATATTAAATGGGAAGTTAGATGTTCGATGTTAGACTAGATTAGACGTTAGGTTAGGTTATGTTAGGTTAGGTTAGGTTAAGTTAATTTAGGTTAGGTTAGGATTAGATGTTAGGTTAGATGTTAGATGTTAGATTAGATTAGATGTTAGGTTAGGTTAGGTTAGGTTGGGTTAGGTTAGGTTAGGTTAGGTTAGGTTAGGTTAGGTTAGGATTAGATGTTAGGTTAGATGTTAGATGTTAGATTAGATTAGATGTTAGGTTAGGTTAGGTTAGGTTAGGTGAGGTGAGGTTAGGTTAGGTTAGGTTAGGTTAGGTTATGTTAGGTTAGGTTATGTTAGGTTAGGTTAGATGTTAGATGTTAGATTATATTAGATGGGAAGTTAGATGTTCGATGTTAGACTAGATTAGACGTTAGGTTAGGTTAGGTTAGGTTGTTAGGTTAGGTTAGGTTAGGTTAGGTTAGGTTAGGATTAGATGTTAGGTTAGATGTTAGATGTTAGATTAGATTAGATGTTAGGTTAGGTTAGGTTAGGTTGGGTTAGGTTAGGTTAGGTTAGGTTATGTTAGGTGTTAGATGTTAGATTAAATTAGATGTTAAGTTAGACGTTAGATGTTAGATTAGATTAGATGTTAGGTTAGGTTAGGTTAGGTTAGGTTAGGTTAGGTGTTAGATGCTAGATTAGATTAGATGTTAGGTTAGGTTAGGTTAGGTTAGGTTAGGTTAGGTGTTAGATACTAGATTAGATTAGATGTTAAGTTAGATGTTAGATGTTAGATTAGATTAGATGTTAGGTTAGGTTAGGTTAGGTTAGGTTGATTTAAGTTAGGTTAGCTTAGGTGAGGTGAGGTGAGGTTAGGTTAGGTTAGGTTAGGTTAGATGTTAGATGTTAGAATATGATAAATGGGAAGTTAGATGTTCGATGTTAGACTAGATTAGACGTTAGGTTAGATTAGGTTAGGTTAGGTTGTTAGGTTAGGTTAGGTTAGGTTAGGTGAGGTGAGGTTAGGTCAGGTTAGGTTAGGTTAGGTTAGGTTAGGTTAGGATTAGATGTTAGGTTAGATGTTAGATGTTAGATTAGATTAGATGTTAGGTTAGGTTAGGTTAGGTTAGGTGAGGTGAGGTTAGGTTAGGTTAGGTTAGGTTATGTTAGGTTAGGTTATGTTAGGTTAGGTTAGATGTTAGATGTTAGATTATATTAGATGGGAAGTTAGATGTTCGATGTTAGACTAGATTAGACGTTAGGTTAGGTTAGGTTAGGTTGTTAGGTTAGGTTAGGTTAGGTTAGGTTAGGTTAGGTTAGGTTAGGATTAGATGTTAGGTTAGATGTTAGATGTTAGATTAGATTAGATGTTAGGTTAGGTTAGGTTAGGTTGGGTTAGGTTAGGTTAGGTTAGGTTAGGTTAGGTGAGGTGAGGTGAGGTTAGGTTAGGTTAGGTTATGTTAGGTTAGGTTATGTTAGGTTAGGTTAGATGGGAAGTTAGATGTTCGATGTTAGACTAGATTAGACGTTACGTTAGGTTAGGTTAGGTTAGGTTAGGTTAGCTTAGGTTAGTTTAGGTTAGGTTAGGTTAGGTTAGGTTAGGTTAGGTTAGGTGAGGTGAGGTTAGGTTAGGTTAGGTTAGGTTAGGTTATGTTAGGTTAGGTTATGTTAGGTTAGGTTAGATGTTAGATGTTAGATTATATTAGATGGGAAGTTAGATGTTCGATGTTAGACTAGATTAGACGTTAGGTTAGGTTAGGTTAGGTTAGGTTGTTAGGTTAGGTTAGGTTAGGTTAGGTTAGGTTAGGTTAGGTTAGGTTAGGATTAGATGTTAGGTTAGATGTTAGATGTTAGATTAGATTAGATGTTAGGTTAGGTTAGGTTAGGTTGGGTTAGGTTAGGTTAGGTTAGGTTAGGTGAGGTGAGGTTAGGTTAGGTTAGGTTAGGTTATGTTAGGTTAGGTTATGTTAGGTTAGGTTAGATGGGAAGTTAGATGTTCGATGTTAGACTAGATTAGACGTTACGTTAGGTTAGGTTAGGTTAGGTTAGGTTAGGTTAGCTTAGGTTAGTTTAGGTTAGGTTAGGTTAGGTTAGGTTAGGTTAGGTTAGGTTAGGTTAGGTTAAGTTAGGTTAGGTTAGGTTAGGTTAGGTTAGGTTAGGTTAGGTTAGGCTAGGCTAGGCTAGGCTAGGCTAGGCTATGCTAGGCTAGGCTTGGTTAGGTTAGGTTAGGTTAGGTTAGGTTAGGGTAGGCTAGGCTAGGCTAGGCTAGGCTAGGCTAGGCAAGGCTAGGCTAGGCTAGGTTAGGTTAGGTTAGGTTAGGTTAGGTTAGGATAGGTTAGGTTAGGTTAGGTTAGGTTAGGTTAGGTTAGGTTAGGTTAGGTTAGGTTAGGTTAGGTCAGGTTAGGTTAGGTGTTAGATGTTAGATTAGATTAGATATTAGGTTAGATGTTAGATGTTAGAATAGATTAGATGTTAGGTTAGGTTAGGTTAGGTTAGTTTAGGATTAGATGTTACGTTAGATGTTAGATTAGATTAGATGTTAGGTTAGGTTAGGTTAGGTTAGGCTAGTTTAGGATTAGATGTTACGTTAGATGTTAGATGTTAGATTAGATTAGATGTTAGGTTAGGTTAGGTTAGGTTAGGTTAGGTTAGGTTAGGTGAGGTGAGGTTAGGTTAGGTTAGGTTAGGTTACGTTAGATGTTAGATGTTAGATTATATTAAATGGGAAGTTAGATGTTCGATGTTAGACTAGATTAGACGTTAGGTTAGGTTGTTAGGTTAGGTTAGGTTAGGTTAGGATGAGATGTTAGGTTAGATGTTAGATGTTAGATTAGATTAGATGTTAGGTTAGGTTAGGTTAGGTTAGGTCAGGTGAGGTTAGGTTAGGTTAGGTTAGGTTAGGTTAGGTTAGTTTAGGTTAGGTTAGGTTAGGTTAGGTTAGGTTAGATGTTAGATGTTAGATTATATTAAATGGGAAGTTAGATGTTCGATGTTAGACTAGATTAGACGTTAGGTTAGGTTAGGTTGTTAGGTTAGGTTAGGTTAGGTTAGGTTAGGTTAGGATTAGATGTTAGGTTAGATGTTAGATGTTAGATTAGATTAGATGTTAGGTTAGGTTAGGTTAGGTTGGGTTAGGTTAGGTTAGGTTAGGTTAGGTGAGGTGAGGTTAGGTTAGGTTAGGTTAGGTTATGTTAGGTTAGGTTATGTTAGGTTAGGTTAGATGTTAGATGTTAGATTATATTAGATGGGAAGTTAGATGTTCGATGTTAGACTAGATTAGACGTTAGGTTAGGTTAGGTTAGGTTAGGTTAGGTTAGGTTAGGTTAGGTTAGGTTAGGTTAGGTCAGGTCAGGTCAGGTCAGGTCAGGTCAGGTTAGATTAGGTTAGGTTAGGTCAAGTCAGGTCAGGTCAGGTCAGGTCAGGTCAGGTTAGGTTAGGTTAGGTTAGGTTAGGTTACGTTAGGTTAGGTTAGGTTAGGTGTTAGATGTTAGATTAAATTAGATGTTAAGTTAGATGTTAGATGTTAGATTAGATTAGATGTTAGGTTAGGTTAGGTTAGGTTAGGTTAGGTTAGGTTAGGTTACGTTAGGTTAGGTTAGGTTAGGTTAGGTTAGGTTAGGTTAGGTTGGGTTAGGTTAGGTTAGGTTAGGTTAGGTTAGGATTAGATGTTGGGTTAGATGTTAGATGTTAGATTAGATTAGATGTTAGGTTAGGTTAGGTTAGGTGAGGTGAGGTTAGGTTAGGTTAGGTTAGGTTAGGTTAGATGTTAGATGTTAGATTATATTAGATGGGAAGTTAGATGTTCGATGTTAGACTAGATTAGACGTTAGGTTAGGTTAGGTTAGGTTAGGTTAGGTTAGTTTAGGTTAGGTTAGGTTAGGTTAGGTTAGGGTAGGTTAGGTTAGGTTAGGTTAGGTTAGGTTAGGTTAGGTTAGCTAAGGTTAGGTTAGGTTAAGTTAGGTTAGGTTAGGTTAGGTTAGGTTAGGTTAGGTGTTAGATGTTAGATTAGATTAGATGTTACGTTAGATGTTAGATGTTAGATTAGATTAGATGTTAGGTTAGATTAGGTTAGGTTAGGTTGGGTTAGGTTAGGTTAGGTTGGGTTAGGTTAGGTTAGGTTAGGTTAGGTGAGGTGAGGTTAGGTTAGGTTAGGTTAGGTTAGGTTATGTTAGGTTAGGTTAGGTTAGATGTTAGATGTTAGATTATATTAAATGGGAAGTTAGATGTTCGATGTTAGACTAGATTAGACGTTAGGTTAGGTTATGTTAGGTTAGGTTAGGTTAAGTTAATTTAGGTTAGGTTAGGATTAGATGTTAGGTTAGATGTTAGATGTTAGATTAGATTAGATGTTAGGTTAGGTTAGGTTAGGTTGGGTTAGGTTAGGTTAGGTTAGGTGAGGTGAGGTTAGGTTAGGTTAGGTTAGGTTAGGTTATGTTAGGTTAGGTTATGTTAGGTTAGATTTTAGATGTTAGATTATATTAGATGGGAAGTTAGATGTTCGATGTTAGACTAGATTAGACGTTAGGTTAGGTTGTTAGGTTAGGTTAGGTTAGGTTAGGTTAGGTTAGGTCAGGTCAGGTCAGGTCAGGTCAGGTCAGGTCAGGTTAGGTTAGGTTAGGTTAGGTTAGGTTAGCTTAGGTTAGGTTAGGTTAGGTTAGGTTAGGTCAGGTCAGGTCAGGTCAGGTCAGGTCAGGTCAGGTTAGGTTAGGTTAGGTTAGGTTAGGTTAGGTTAGGTTAGGTTACGTTAGGTTAGGTTATGTTAGGTGTTAGATGTTAGATTAAATTAGATGTTAAGGTAGACGTTAGATGTTAGATTAGATTAGATGTTAGGTTAGGTTAGGTTAGGTTAGGTTAGGTTAGGTGTTAGATGCTAGATTAGATTAGATGTTAAGTTAGATGTTAGATGTTAGATTAGATTAGATGTTAGGTTAGGTTAGGTTAGGTTAGGTTGATTTAAGTTAGGTTAGCTTAGGTGAGGTGAGGTGAGGTTAGGTTAGGTTAGGTTAGATGTTAGATGTTAGAATATGATAAATGGGAAGTTAGATGTTCGATGTTAGACTAGATTAGACGTTAGGTTAGATTAGGTTAGGTTAGGTTGTTAGGTTAGGTTAGGTTAGGTTAGGTGAGGTGAGGTTAGGTCAGGTTAGGTTAGGTTAGGTTAGGTTAGGTTAGGATTAGATGTTAGGTTAGATGTTAGATGTTAGATTAGATTAGATGTTAGGTTAGGTTAGGTTAGGTTAGGTGAGGTGAGGTTAGGTTAGGTTAGGTTAGGTTAGGTTATGTTAGGTTAGGTTATGTTAGGTTAGGTTAGATGTTAGATGTTAGATTATATTAGATGGGAAGTTAGATGTTCGATGTTAGACTAGATTAGACGTTAGGTTAGGTTAGGTTAGGTTGTTAGGTTAGGTTAGGTTAGGTTAGGTTAGGTTAGGTTAGGATTAGATGTTAGGTTAGATGTTAGATGTTAGATTAGATTAGATGTTAGGTTAGGTTAGGTTAGGTTGGGTTAGGTTAGGTTAGGTTAGGTTAGGTTAGGTGAGGTGAGGTTAGGTTAGGTTAGGTTAGGTTATGTTAGGTTAGGTTATGTTAGGTTAGGTTAGATGGGAAGTTAGATGTTCGATGTTAGACTAGATTAGACGTTACGTTAGGTTAGGTTAGGTTAGGTTAGGTTAGCTTAGGTTAGTTTAGGTTAGGTTAGGTTAGGTTAGGTTAGGTTAGGTTAGGTGAGGTGAGGTTAGGTTAGGTTAGGTTAGGTTAGGTTATGTTAGGTTAGGTTATGTTAGGTTAGGTTAGATGTTAGATGTTAGATTATATTAGATGGGAAGTTAGATGTTCGATGTTAGACTAGATTAGACGTTAGGTTAGGTTAGGTTAGGTTAGGTTGTTAGGTTAGGTTAGGTTAGGTTAGGTTAGGTTAGGTTAGGTAGGATTAGATGTTAGGTTAGATGTTAGATGTTAGATTAGATTAGATGTTAGGTTAGGTTAGGTTAGGTTGGGTTAGGTTAGGTTAGGTTAGGTTAGGTGAGGTGAGGTTAGGTTAGGTTAGGTTAGGTTATGTTAGGTTAGGTTATGTTAGGTTAGGTTAGATGGGAAGTTAGATGTTCGATGTTAGACTAGATTAGACGTTACGTTAGGTTAGGTTAGGTTAGGTTAGGTTAGCTTAGGTTAGTTTAGGTTAGGTTAGGTTAGGTTAGGTTAGGTTAGGTTAGGTTAGGTTAGGTTAAGTTAGGTTAGGTTAGGTTAGGTTAGGTTAGGTTAGGTTAGGTTAGGCTAGGCTAGGCTAGGCTAGGCTAGGCTATGCTAGGCTAGGCTTGGTTAGGTTAGGTTAGGTTAGGTTAGGTTAGGTTAGGTTAGGGTAGGCTAGGCTAGGCTAGGCTAGGCTAGGCTAGGCAAGGCTAGGCTAGGCTAGGTTAGGTTAGGTTAGGTTAGGTTAGGTTAGGATAGGTTAGGTTAGGTTAGGTTAGGTTAGGTTAGGTTAGGTTAGGTTAGGTTAGGTTAGGTTAGGTTAGGTCAGGTTAGGTTAGGTGTTAGATGTTAGATTAGATTAGATATTAGGTTAGATGTTAGATGTTAGAATAGATTAGATGTTAGGTTAGGTTAGGTTAGGTTAGTTTAGGATTAGATGTTACGTTAGATGTTAGATTAGATTAGATGTTAGGTTAGGTTAGGTTAGGTTAGGCTAGTTTAGGATTAGATGTTACGTTAGATGTTAGATGTTAGATTAGATTAGATGTTAGGTTAGGTTAGGTTAGGTTAGGTTAGGTTAGGTTAGGTGAGGTGAGGTTAGGTTAGGTTAGGTTAGGTTAGGTTACGTTAGATGTTAGATGTTAGATTATATTAAATGGGAAGTTAGATGTTCGATGTTAGACTAGATTAGACGTTAGGTTAGGTTGTTAGGTTAGGTTAGGTTAGGTTAGGATGAGATGTTAGGTTAGATGTTAGATGTTAGATTAGATTAGATGTTAGGTTAGGTTAGGTTAGGTTAGGTCAGGTGAGGTTAGGTTAGGTTAGGTTAGGTTAGGTTAGTTTAGGTTAGGTTAGGTTAGGTTAGGTTAGGTTAGATGTTAGATGTTAGATTATATTAAATGGGAAGTTAGATGTTCGATGTTAGACTAGATTAGACGTTAGGTTAGGTTAGGTTAGGTTAGGTTAGGTTAGGTTAGGATTAGATGTTAGGTTAGATGTTAGATGTTAGATTAGATTAGATGTTAGGTTAGGTTAGGTAAGGTTGGGTTAGGTTAGGTTAGGTTAGGTTAGGTGAGGTGAGGTTAGGTTAGGTTAGGTTAGGTTATGTTAGGTTAGGTTATGTTAGGTTAGGTTAGATGTTAGATGTTAGATTATATTAGATGGGAAGTTAGATGTTCGATGTTAGACTAGATTAGACGTTAGGTTAGGTTGTTAGGTTAGGTTAGGTTAGGTTAGGTTAGGTTAGGTCAGGTCAGGTCAGGTCAGGTCAGGTCAGGTCAGGTCAGGTTAGGTTAGGTTAGGTTAGGTTAGGTTAGCTTAGGTTAGGTTAGGTTAGGTTAGGTTAGGTCAGGTCAGGTCAGGTCAGGTCAGGTCAGGTCAGGTTAGGTTAGGTTAGGTTAGGTTAGGTTAGGTTAGGTTAGGTTACGTTAGGTTAGGTTATGTTAGGTGTTAGATGTTAGATTAAATTAGATGTTAAGTTAGACGTTAGATGTTAGATTAGATTAGATGTTAGGTTAGGTTAGGTTAGGTTAGGTTAGGTGTTAGATGCTAGATTAGATTAGATGTTAGGTTAGGTTAGGTTAGGTTAGGTTAGGTTAGGTGTTAGATGCTAGATTAGATTAGATGTTAAGTTAGATGTTAGATGTTAGATTAGATTAGATGTTAGGTTAGGTTAGGTTAGGTTAGGTTGATTTAAGTTAGGTTAGCTTAGGTGAGGTGAGGTGAGGTTAGGTTAGGTTAGGTTAGGTTAGATGTTAGATGTTAGAATATGATAAATGGGAAGTTAGATGTTCGATGTTAGACTAGATTAGACGTTAGGTTAGATTAGGTTAGGTTAGGTTGTTAGGTTAGGTTAGGTTAGGTTAGGTGAGGTGAGGTTAGGTCAGGTTAGGTTAGGTTAGGTTAGGTTAGGTTAGGATTAGATGTTAGGTTAGATGTTAGATGTTAGATTAGATTAGATGTTAGGTTAGGTTAGGTTAGGTTAGGTGAGGTGAGGTTAGGTTAGGTTAGGTTAGGTTAGGTTATGTTAGGTTAGGTTATGTTAGGTTAGGTTAGATGTTAGATGTTAGATTATATTAGATGGGAAGTTAGATGTTCGATGTTAGACTAGATTAGACGTTAGGTTAGGTTAGGTTAGGTTGTTAGGTTAGGTTAGGTTAGGTTAGGTTAGGTTAGGTTAGGTTAGGATTAGATGTTAGGTTAGATGTTAGATGTTAGATTAGATTAGATGTTAGGTTAGGTTAGGTTAGGTTGGGTTAGGTTAGGTTAGGTTAGGTTAGGTTAGGTGAGGTGAGGTTAGGTTAGGTTAGGTTAGGTTATGTTAGGTTAGGTTATGTTAGGTTAGGTTAGATGGGAAGTTAGATGTTCGATGTTAGACTAGATTAGACGTTACGTTAGGTTAGGTTAGGTTAGGTTAGGTTAGCTTAGGTTAGTTTAGGTTAGGTTAGGTTAGGTTAGGTTAGGTTAGGTTAGGTGAGGTGAGGTTAGGTTAGGTTAGGTTAGGTTAGGTTATGTTAGGTTAGGTTATGTTAGGTTAGGTTAGATGTTAGATGTTAGATTATATTAGATGGGAAGTTAGATGTTCGATGTTAGACTAGATTAGACGTTAGGTTAGGTTAGGTTAGGTTAGGTTGTTAGGTTAGGTTAGGTTAGGTTAGGTTAGGTTAGGTTAGGTTAGGTTAGGATTAGATGTTAGGTTAGATGTTAGATGTTAGATTAGATTAGATGTTAGGTTAGGTTAGGTTAGGTTGGGTTAGGTTAGGTTAGGTTAGGTTAGGTGAGGTGAGGTTAGGTTAGGTTAGGTTAGGTTATGTTAGGTTAGGTTATGTTAGGTTAGGTTAGATGGGAAGTTAGATGTTCGATGTTAGACTAGATTAGACGTTACGTTAGGTTAGGTTAGGTTAGGTTAGGTTAGGTTAGCTTAGGTTAGGGTAGGCTAGGCTAGGCTAGGCTAGGCTAGGCTAGGCAAGGCTAGGCTAGGCTAGGTTAGGTTAGGTTAGGTTAGGTTAGGTTAGGATAGGTTAGGTTAGGTTAGGTTAGGTTAGGTTAGGTTAGGCTAGGCTAGGCTAGGCTAGGCTAGGCTATGCTAGGCTAGGCTTGGTTAGGTTAGGTTAGGTTAGGTTAGGTTAGGTTAGGTTAGGGTAGGCTAGGCTAGGCTAGGCTAGGCTAGGCTAGGCAAGGCTAGGCTAGGCTAGGTTAGGTTAGGTTAGGTTAGGTTAGGTTAGGATAGGTTAGGTTAGGTTAGGTTAGGTTAGGTTAGGTTAGGTTAGGTTAGGTTAGGTTAGGTTAGGTTAGGTTAGGTTGTTAGGTTAGGTTAGGTTAGGTTAGGTTAGGTTAGGTTAGGTTAGGTTAGGATTAGATGTTAGGTTAGATGTTAGATGTTAGATTAGATTAGATGTTAGGTTAGGTTAGGTTAGGTTGGGTTAGGTTAGGTTAGGTTAGGTTAGGTGAGGTGAGGTTAGGTTAGGTTAGGTTAGGTTATGTTAGGTTAGGTTATGTTAGGTTAGGTTAGATGGGAAGTTAGATGTTCGATGTTAGACTAGATTAGACGTTACGTTAGGTTAGGTTAGGTTAGGTTAGGTTAGGTTAGCTTAGGTTAGTTTAGGTTAGGTTAGGTTAGGTTAGGTTAGGTTAGGTTAGGTTAGGTTAGGTTAAGTTAGGTTAGGTTAGGTTAGGTTAGGTTAGGTTAGGTTAGGTTAGGCTAGGCTAGGCTAGGCTAGGCTAGGCTATGCTAGGCTAGGCTTGGTTAGGTTAGGTTAGGTTAGGTTAGGTTAGGTTAGGTTAGGGTAGGCTAGGCTAGGCTAGGCTAGGCTAGGCTAGGCAAGGCTAGGCTAGGCTAGGTTAGGATAGGTTAGGTTAGGTTAGGTTAGGATAGGTTAGGTTAGGTTAGGTTAGGTTAGGTTAGGTTAGGCTAGGCTAGGCTAGGCTAGGCTAGGCTATGCTAGGCTAGGCTTGGTTAGGTTAGGTTAGGTTAGGTTAGGTTAGGTTAGGGTAGGCTAGGCTAGGCTAGGCTAGGCTAGGCTAGGCAAGGCTAGGCTAGGCTAGGTTAGGTTAGGTTAGGTTAGGTTAGGTTAGGATAGGTTAGGTTAGGTTAGGTTAGGTTAGGTTAGGTTAGGTTAGGTTAGGTTAGGTCAGGTTAGGTTAGGTGTTAGATGTTAGATTAGATTAGATATTAGGTTAGATGTTAGATGTTAGAATAGATTAGATGTTAGGTTAGGTTAGGTTAGGTTAGTTTAGGATTAGATGTTACGTTAGATGTTAGATTAGATTAGATGTTAGGTTAGGTTAGGTTAGGTTAGGCTAGTTTAGGATTAGATGTTACGTTAGATGTTAGATGTTAGATTAGATTAGATGTTAGGTTAGGTTAGGTTAGGTTAGGTTAGGTTAGGTGAGGTGAGGTTAGGTTAGGTTAGGTTAGGTTACGTTAGATGTTAGATGTTAGATTATATTAAATGGGAAGTTAGATGTTCGATGTTAGACTAGATTAGACGTTAGGTTAGGTTGTTAGGTTAGGTTAGGTTAGGTTAGGATGAGATGTTAGGTTAGATGTTAGATGTTAGATTAGATTAGATGTTAGGTTAGGTTAGGTTAGGTTAGGTCAGGTGAGGTTAGGTTAGGTTAGGTTAGGTTAGGTTAGGTTAGGTTAGGTTAGGATTAGATGTTAGGTTAGATGTTAGATGTTAGATTAGATTAGATGTTAGGTTAGGTTAGGTTAGGTTAGGTGAGGTGAGGTTAGGTTAGGTTAGGTTATGTTAGGTTAGGTTATGTTAGGTTAGGTTAGATGTTAGATGTTAGATTATATTAGATGGGAAGTTAGATGTTCGATGTTAGACTAGATTAGACGTTAGGTTAGGTTAGGTTAGGTTGTTAGGTTAGGTTAGGTTAGGTTAGGTTAGGTTAGGTTAGGTTAGGATTAGATGTTAGGTTAGATGTTAGATGTTAGATTAGATTAGATGTTAGGTTAGGTTAGGTTAGGTTGGGTTAGGTTAGGTTAGGTTAGGTTATGTTAGGTGTTAGATGTTAGATTAAATTAGATGTTAAGTTAGACGTTAGATGTTAGATTAGATTAGATGTTAGGTTAGGTTAGGTTAGGTTAGGTTAGGTTAGGTGTTAGATGCTAGATTAGATTAGATGTTAGGTTAGGTTAGGTTAGGTTAGGTTAGGTTAGGTGTTAGATACTAGATTAGATTAGATGTTAAGTTAGATGTTAGATGTTAGATTAGATTAGATGTTAGGTTAGGTTAGGTTAGGTTAGGTTGATTTAAGTTAGGTTAGCTTAGGTGAGGTGAGGTGAGGTTAGGTTAGGTTAGGTTAGGTTAGATGTTAGATGTTAGAATATGATAAATGGGAAGTTAGATGTTCGATGTTAGACTAGATTAGACGTTAGGTTAGATTAGGTTAGGTTAGGTTGTTAGGTTAGGTTAGGTTAGGTTAGGTGAGGTGAGGTTAGGTCAGGTTAGGTTAGGTTAGGTTAGGTTAGGTTAGGATTAGATGTTAGGTTAGATGTTAGATGTTAGATTAGATTAGATGTTAGGTTAGGTTAGGTTAGGTGAGGTGAGGTTAGGTTAGGTTAGGTTAGGTTATGTTAGGTTAGGTTATGTTAGGTTAGGTTAGATGTTAGATGTTAGATTATATTAGATGGGAAGTTAGATGTTCGATGTTAGACTAGATTAGACGTTAGGTTAGGTTAGGTTAGGTTGTTAGGTTAGGTTAGGTTAGGTTAGGTTAGGTTAGGTTAGGTTAGGATTAGATGTTAGGTTAGATGTTAGATGTTAGATTAGATTAGATGTTAGGTTAGGTTAGGTTAGGTTGGGTTAGGTTAGGTTAGGTTAGGTTAGGTTAGGTGAGGTGAGGTTAGGTTAGGTTAGGTTAGGTTATGTTAGGTTAGGTTATGTTAGGTTAGGTTAGATGGGAAGTTAGATGTTCGATGTTAGACTAGATTAGACGTTACGTTAGGTTAGGTTAGGTTAGGTTAGTTTAGCTTAGGTTAGTTTAGGTTAGGTTAGGTTAGGTTAGGTTAGGTTAGGTTAGGTGAGGTGAGGTTAGGTTAGGTTAGGTTAGGTTAGGTTATGTTAGGTTAGGTTATGTTAGGTTAGGTTAGATGTTAGATGTTAGATTATATTAGATGGGAAGTTAGATGTTCGATGTTAGACTAGATTAGACGTTAGGTTAGGTTAGGTTAGGTTAGGTTGTTAGGTTAGGTTAGGTTAGGTTAGGTTAGGTTAGGTTAGGTTAGGATTAGATGTTAGGTTAGATGTTAGATGTTAGATTAGATTAGATGTTAGGTTAGGTTAGGTTAGGTTGGGTTAGGTTAGGTTAGGTTAGGTTAGGTGAGGTGAGGTTAGGTTAGGTTAGGTTATGTGAGGTTAGGTTATGTTAGGTTAGGTTAGATGGGAAGTTAGATGTTCGATGTTAGACTAGATTAGACGTTACGTTAGGTTAGGTTAGGTTAGGTTAGGTTAGGTTAGCTTAGGTTAGTTTAGGTTAGGTTAGGTTAGGTTAGGTTAGGTTAGGTTAAGTTAGGTTAGGTTAGGTTAGGTTAGGTTAGGTTAGGTTAGGTTAGGCTAGGCTAGGCTAGGCTAGGCTAGGCTATGCTAGGCTAGGCTTGGTTAGGTTAGGTTAGGTTAGGTTAGGTTAGGGTAGGCTAGGCTAGGCTAGGCTAGGCTAGGCTAGGCAAGGCTAGGCTAGGCTAGGTTAGGTTAGGTTAGGTTAGGTTAGGTTAGGATAGGTTAGGTTAGGTTAGGTTAGGTTAGGTTAGGTTAGGTTAGGTTAGGTTAGGTTAGGTTAGGTCAGGTTAGGTTAGGTGTTAGATGTTAGATTAGATTAGATATTAGGTTAGATGTTAGATGTTAGAATAGATTAGATGTTAGGTTAGGTTAGGTTAGGTTAGTTTAGGATTAGATGTTACGTTAGATGTTAGATTAGATTAGATGTTAGGTTAGGTTAGGTTAGGTTAGGCTAGTTTAGGATTAGATGTTACGTTAGATGTTAGATGTTAGATTAGATTAGATGTTAGGTTAGGTTAGGTTAGGTTAGGTTAGGTTAGGTTAGGTGAGGTGAGGTTAGGTTAGGTTAGGTTAGGTTACGTTAGATGTTAGATGTTAGATTATATTAAATGGGAAGTTAGATGTTCGATGTTAGACTAGATTAAACGTTAGGTTAGGTTGTTAGGTTAGGTTAGGTTAGGTTAGGATGAGATGTTAGGTTAGATGTTAGATGTTAGATTAGATTAGATGTTAGGTTAGGTTAGGTTAGGTTAGGTCAGGTGAGGTTAGGTTAGGTTAGGTTAGGTTAGGTTAGGTTAGTTTAGGTTAGGTTAGGTTAGGTTAGGTTAGGTTAGATGTTAGATGTTAGATTATATTAAATGGGAAGTTAGATGTTCGATGTTAGACTAGATTAGACGTTAGGTTAGGTTAGGTTGTTAGGTTAGGTTAGGTTAGGTTAGGTTAGGATTAGATGTTAGGTTAGATGTTAGATGTTAGATTAGATTAGATGTTAGGTTAGGTTAGGTTAGGTTGGGTTAGGTTAGGTGAGGTTAGGTTAGGTTAGGTTATGTTAGGTTAGGTTATGTTAGGTTAGGTTAGATGTTAGATGTTAGATTATATTAGATGGGAAGTTAGATGTTCGATGTTAGACTAGATTAGACGTTAGGTTAGGTTAGGTTAGGTTAGGTTAGGTTAGGTTAGGTTAGGTTAGGTCAGGTCAGGTCAGGTCAGGTCAGGTCAGGTCAGGTCAGGTCAGGTTAGATTAGGTTAGGTTAGGTTAGGTTAGGTTAGGTTAGGTTAGGTCAGGTCAGGTCAGGTCAGGTCAGGTTAGGTTAGGTTAGGTTAGGTTAGGTTAGGTTAGGTTAGGTTACGTTAGGTTAGGTTAGGTTAGGCTAGGTTAGGTTAGGTGTTAGATGTTAGATTAAATTAGATGTTAAGTTAGATGTTAGATGTTAGATTAGATTAGATGTTAGGTTAGGTTAGGTTAGGTTAGGTTAGGTTAGGTTAGGTTAGGTTACGTTAGGTTAGGTTAGGTTAGGTTAGGTTAGGTTAGGTTAGGTTAGGTTAGGTTAGGTTAGGTTAGGTTAGGTTAGGTTAGGTTAGGTTAGGTTAGGTTAGGTTAGGTTAGGTTAGGTTAGGTTAGGTTAGGTTAGGTTAGGTTAGGTTAGATGTTAGATGTTAGATTATATTAGATGGGAAGTTAGATGTTCGATGTTAGACTAGATTAGACGTTAGGTTAGGTTAGGTAAGGTTAGGTTAGGTTAGGTTAGGTTAGGTTAGGATTAGATGTTACGTTAGATGTTAGATGTTAGATTAGATTAGATGTTAGGTTAGGTTAGGTTAGGTTAGGTTGGGTTAAGTTAGGTTAGGTTAGGTTAGGTGAGGTTAGGTTAGGTTAGGTTAGGTTAGGTTAGATGTTAGATGTTAGATTATATTAAATGGGAAGTTAGATGTTCGATGTTAGACTAGATTAGACGTTAGGTTAGGTTGTTAGGTTAGGTTAGGTTAGGCTAGGTTAGGTTAGGATGAGATGTTAGGTTAGATGTTAGATGTTAGATCAGATTAGATGTTAGGTTTGGTTAGGTTAGGTTAGGTCAGGTGAGGTTAGGTTAGGTTAGGTTAGGTTAGGTTAGGTTAGGGTAGTTTAGGTTAGGTTAGGTTAGGTTAGGTTAGGTTAGATGTTAGATGTTAGATTATATTAAATGGGAAGTTAGATGTTCGATGTTAGACTAGATTAGACGTTAGGTTAGGTTAGGTTGTTAGGTTAGGTTAGGTTAGGTTAGGTTAGGTTAGGTTAGGTTAGGATTAGATGTTAGGTTAGATGTTAGATGTTAGATTAGATTAGATGTTAGGTTAGGTTAGGTTAGGTTGGGTTAGGTTAGGTTAGGTTAGGTTAGGTGAGGTGAGGTTAGGTTAGGTTAGGTTAGGTTATGTTAGGTTAGGTTATGTTAGGTTAGGTTAGATGTTAGATGTTAGATTATATTAGATGGGAAGTTAGATGTTCGATGTTAGACTAGATTAGACGTTAGGTTAGGTTAGGTTAGGTTAGGTTAGGTTATGTTAGGTTAGGTTAGGTTAGGTTAGGTCAGGTCAGGTCAGGTCAGGTCAGGTCAGGTTAGATTAGGTTAGGTTAGGTCAAGTCAGGTCAGGTCAGGTCAGGTCAGGTCAGGTTAGGTTAGGTTAGGTTAGGTTAGGTTACGTTAGGTTAGGTTAGGTTAGGTGTTAGATGTTAGATTAAATTAGATGTTAAGTTAGATGTTAGATGTTAGATTAGATTAGATGTTAGGTTAGGTTAGGTTAGGTTAGGTTAGGTTAGGTTAGGTTACGTTAGGTTAGGTTAGGTTAGGTTAGGTTAGGTTAGGTTAGGTTAGGTTGGGTTAGGTTAGGTTAGGTTAGGTTAGGTTAGGATTAGATGTTGGGTTAGATGTTAGATGTTAGATTAGATTAGATGTTAGGTTAGGTTAGGTTAGGTTAGATGTTAGATGTTAGATTATATTAGATGGGAAGTTAGATGTTCGATGTTAGACTAGATTAGACGTTAGGTTAGGTTAGGTTAGGTTAGGTTAGTTTAGGTTAGGTTAGGTTAGGTTAGGGTAGGTTAGGTTAGGTTAGGTTAGGTTAGGTTAGGTTAGCTAAGGTTAGGTTAGGTTAAGTTAGGTTAGGTTAGGTTAGGTTAGGTTAGGTTAGGTGTTAGATGTTAGATTAGATTAGATGTTAAGTTAGATGTTAGATGTTAGATTAGATTAGATGTTAGGTTAGGTTAGGTTAGGATTAAATGTTACGTTAGATGTTAGATGTTAGATTAGATTAGATGTTAGGTTAGATTAGGTTAGGTTAGGTTGGGTTAGGTTAGGTTAGGTTAGGTTAGGTGAGGTGAGGTTAGGTTAGGTTAGGTTAGGTTAGGTTATGTTAGGTTAGGTTAGGTTAGATGTTAGATGTTAGATTATATTAAATGGGAAGTTAGATGTTCGATGTTAGACTAGATTAGACGTTAGGTTAGGTTATGTTAGGTTAGGTTAGGTTAAGTTAATTTAGGTTAGGTTAGGATTAGATGTTAGGTTAGATGTTAGATGTTAGATTAGATTAGATGTTAGGTTAGGTTAGGTTAGGTTGGGTTAGGTTAGGTTAGGTTAGGTGAGGTGAGGTTAGGTTAGGTTAGGTTAGGTTAGGGTATGTTAGGTTAGGTTATGTTAGGTTAGATTTTAGATGTTAGATTATATTAGATGGGAAGTTAGATGTTCGATGTTAGACTAGATTAGACGTTAGGTTAGGTTGTTAGGTTAGGTTAGGTTAGGTTAGGTCAGGTCAGGTCAGGTCAGGTCAGGTCAGGTCAGGTTAGGTTAGGTTAGGTTAGGTTAGGTTAGCTTAGGTTAGGTTAGGTTAGGTTAGGTTAGGTCAGGTCAGGTCAGGTCAGGTCAGGTCAGGTCAGGTTAGGTTAGGTTAGGTTAGGTTAGGTTAGGTTAGGTTAGGTTAGGTTACGTTAGGTTAGGTTATGTTAGGTGTTAGATGTTAGATTAAATTAGATGTTAAGTTAGACGTTAGATGTTAGATTAGATTAGATGTTAGGTTAGGTTAGGTTAGGTTAGGTTAGGTTAGGTGTTAGATGCTAGATTAGATTAGATGTTAAGTTAGATGTTAGATGTTAGATTAGATTAGATGTTAGGTTAGGTTAGGTTAGGTTAGGTTGATTTAAGTTAGGTTAGCTTAGGTGAGGTGAGGTGAGGTTAGGTTAGGTTAGGTTAGGTTAGATGTTAGATGTTAGAATATGATAAATGGGAAGTTAGATGTTCGATGTTAGACTAGATTAGACGTTAGGTTAGATTAGGTTAGGTTAGGTTGTTAGGTTAGGTTAGGTTAGGTTAGGTGAGGTGAGGTTAGGTCAGGTTAGGTTAGGTTAGGTTAGGTTAGGTTAGGATTAGATGTTAGGTTAGATGTTAGATGTTAGATTAGATTAGATGTTAGGTTAGGTTAGGTTAGGTTAGGTGAGGTGAGGTTAGGTTAGGTTAGGTTAGGTTATGTTAGGTTAGGTTATGTTAGGTTAGGTTAGATGTTAGATGTTAGATTATATTAGATGGGAAGTTAGATGTTCGATGTTAGACTAGATTAGACGTTAGGTTAGGTTAGGTTAGGTTGTTAGGTTAGGTTAGGTTAGGTTAGGTTAGGTTAGGTTAGGTTAGGATTAGATGTTAGGTTAGATGTTAGATGTTAGATTAGATTAGATGTTAGGTTAGGTTAGGTTAGGTTGGGTTAGGTTAGGTTAGGTTAGGTTAGGTTAGGTGAGGTGAGGTTAGGTTAGGTTAGGTTAGGTTATGTTAGGTTAGGTTATGTTAGGTTAGGTTAGATGGGAAGTTAGATGTTCGATGTTAGACTAGATTAGACGTTACGTTAGGTTAGGTTAGGTTAGGTTAGGTTAGGTTAGCTTAGGTTAGTTTAGGTTAGGTTAGGTTAGGTTAGGTTAGGTTAGGTTAGGTGAGGTGAGGTTAGGTTAGGTTAGGTTAGGTTAGGTTATGTTAGGTTAGGTTATGTTAGGTTAGGTTAGATGTTAGATGTTAGATTCTATTAGATGGGAAGTTAGATGTTCGATGTTAGACTAGATTAGACGTTAGGTTAGGTTAGGTTAGGTTAGGTTGTTAGGTTAGGTTAGGTTAGGTTAGGTTAGGTTAGGTTAGGTTAGGTTAGGATTAGATGTTAGGTTAGATGTTAGATGTTAGATTAGATTAGATGTTAGGTTAGGTTAGGTTAGGTTGGGTTAGGTTAGGTTAGGTTAGGTTAGGTGAGGTGAGGTTAGGTTAGGTTAGGTTAGGTTATGTTAGGTTAGGTTATGTTAGGTTAGGTTAGATGGGAAGTTAGATGTTCGATGTTAGACTAGATTAGACGTTACGTTAGGTTAGGTTAGGTTAGGTTAGGTTAGGTTAGCTTAGGTTAGTTTAGGTTAGGTTAGGTTAGGTTAGGTTAGGTTAGGTTAGGTTAGGTTAGGTTAGGTTAGGTTAAGTTAGGTTAGGTTAGGTTAGGTTAGGTTAGGTTAGGTTAGGTTAGGCTAGGCTAGGCTAGGCTAGGCTAGGCTATGCTAGGCTAGGCTTGGTTAGGTTAGGTTAGGTTAGGTTAGGTTAGGGTAGGCTAGGCAAGGCTAGGCTAGGCTAGGTTAGGTTAGGTTAGGTTAGGTTAGGTTAGGTTAGGTTAGGTTAGGTTAGGTTAGGTTAGGTTAGGTTAGGTTAGGTTAGGTCAGGTTAGGTTAGGTGTTAGATGTTAGATTAGATTAGATATTAGGTTAGATGTTAGATGTTAGAATAGATTAGATGTTAGGTTAGGTTAGTTTAGGATTAGATGTTACGTTAGATGTTAGATTAGATTAGATGTTAGGTTAGGTTAGGTTAGGTTAGGCTAGTTTAGGATTAGATGTTACGTTAGATGTTAGATGTTAGATTAGATTAGATGTTAGGTTAGGTTAGGTTAGGTTAGGTTAGGTTAGGTTAGGTTAGGTGAGGTGAGGTTAGGTTAGGTTAGGTTAGGTTACGTTAGATGTTAGATGTTAGATTATAATAAATGGGAAGTTAGATGTTCGATGTTAGACTAGATTAGACGTTAGGTTAGGTTGTTAGGTTAGGTTAGGTTAGGTTAGGATGAGATGTTAGGTTAGATGTTAGATGTTAGATTAGATTAGATGTTAGGTTAGGTTAGGTTAGGTTAGGTCAGGTGAGGTTAGGTTAGGTTAGGTTAGGTTAGGTTAGGTTAGTTTAGGTTAGGTTAGGTTAGGTTAGGTTAGGTTAGATGTTAGATGTTAGATTATATTAAATGGGAAGTTAGATGTTCGATGTTAGACTAGATTAGACGTTAGGTTAGGTTAGGTTGTTAGGTTAGGTTAGGTTAGGTTAGGTTAGGTTAGGATTAGATGTTAGGTTAGATGTTAGATGTTAGATTAGATTAGATGTTAGGTTACGTTAGGTTAGGTTGGGTTAGGTTAGGTTAGGTTAGGTTAGGTGAGGTGAGGTTAGGTTAGGTTAGGTTAGGTTATGTTAGGTTAGGTTATGTTAGGTTAGGTTAGATGTTAGATGTTAGATTATATTAGATGGGAAGTTAGATGTTCGATGTTAGACTAGATTAGACGTTAGGTTAGGTTAGGTTAGGTTAGGTTAGGTTAGGTTAGGTTAGGTTAGGTTAGGTCAGGTCAGGTCAGGTCAGGTCAGGTCAGGTCAGGTCAGGTTAGATTAGGTTAGGTTAGGTTAGGTTAGGTTAGGTTAGGTTAGGTCAGGTCAGGTCAGGTCAGGTCAGGTTAGGTTAGGTTAGGTTAGGTTAGGTTAGGTTAGGTTAGGTTACGTTAGGTTAGGTTAGGTTAGGCTAGGTTAGGTTAGGTGTTAGATGTTAGATTAAATTAGATGTTAAGTTAGATGTTAGATGTTAGATTAGATTAGATGTTAGGTTAGGTTAGGTTAGGTTAGGTTAGGTTACGTTAGGTTAGGTTAGGTTAGGTTAGGTTAGGTTAGGTTAGGTTAGGTTAGGTTAGGTTAGGTTAGGTTAGGTTAGGTTAGGTTAGGTTAGGTTAGGTTAGGTTAGGTTAGGTTAGGTTAGATGTTAGATGTTAGATTATATTAGATGGGAAGTTAGATGTTCGATGTTAGACTAGATTAGACGTTAGGTTAGGTTAGGTTAGGTTAGGTTAGGTTAGGTTAGGTCAGGTCAGGTCAGGTCAGGTCAGGTCAGGTTAGATTAGGTTAGGTTAGGTTAGGTTAGGTTAGGTTAGGTTAGGTTAGGTCAGGTCAGGTCAGGTCAGGTCAGGTTAGGTTAGGTTAGGTTAGGTTAGGTTAGGTTACGTTAGGTTAGGTTAGGTTAGGCTAGGTTAGGTTAGGTGTTAGATGTTAGATTAAATTAGATGTTAAGTTAGATGTTAGATGTTAGATTAGATTAGATGTTAGGTTAGGTTAGGTTAGGTTAGGTTAGGTTAGGTTACGTTAGGTTAGGTTAGGTTAGGTTAGGTTAGGTTAGGTTAGGTTAGGTTAGGTTGGGTTAGGTTAGGTTAGGTTAGGTTAGGTTAGGATTAGATGTTAGGTTAGATGTTAGATGTTAGATTAGATTAGATGTTAGGTTAGGTTAGGTTAGGTGAGGTGAGGTTAGGTTAGGTTAGGTTAGGTTAGGTTAGATGTTAGATGTTAGATTATATTAGATGGGAAGTTAGATGTTCGATGTTAGACTAGATTAGACGTTAGGTTAGGTTAGGGTAGGTTAGGTTAGGTTAGGTTAGGTTAGCTAAGGTTAGGTTAGGTTAAGTTAGGTTAGGTTAGGTTAGGTTAGGTTAGGTTAGGTTAGGTGTTAGATGTTAGATTAGATTAGATGTTAAGTTAGATGTTAGATGTTAGATTAGATTAGATGTTAGGTTAGGTTAGGTTAGGATTAGATGTTACGTTAGATGTTAGATGTTAGATTAGATTAGATGTTAGGTTAGATTAGGTTAGGTTAGGTTAGGTTAGGTGAGGTGAGGTTAGGTTAGGTTAGGTTAGGTTATGTTAGGTTAGGTTAGGTTAGGTTAGGTTAGATGTTAGATTATATTAAATGGGAAGTTAGATGTTCGATGTTAGACTAGAATAGACGTTAGGTTAGGTCAGGTGAGGTTAGGTTAGGTTAGGTTAGGTTAGGTTAGGTTAGGTTAGGTTAGGATTAGATGTTAGGTTAGATGTTAGATGTTAGATTAGATTAGATGTTAGGTTAGGTTAGGTTAGGTTAGGTGAGGTGAGGTTAGGTTAGGTTAGGTTATGTTAGGTTAGGTTATGTTAGGTTAGGTTAGATGTTAGATGTTAGATTATATTAGATGGGAAGTTAGATGTTCGATGTTAGACTAGATTAGACGTTAGGTTAGGTTAGGTTAGGTTGTTAGGTTAGGTTAGGTTACGTTAGGTTAGGTTAGGTTAGGTTAGGATTAGATGTTAGGTTAGATGTTAGATGTTAGATTAGATTAGATGTTAGGTTAGGTTAGGTTAGGTTGGGTTAGGTTAGGTTAGGTTAGGTTATGTTAGGTGTTAGATGTTAGATTAAATTAGATGTTAAGTTAGACGTTAGATGTTAGATTAGATTAGATGTTAGGTTAGGTTAGGTTAGGTTAGGTTAGGTTAGGTGTTAGATGCTAGATTAGATTAGATGTTAGGTTAGGTTAGGTTAGGTTAGGTTAGGTTAGGTGTTAGATACTAGATTAGATTAGATGTTAAGTTAGATGTTAGATGTTAGATTAGATTAGATGTTAGGTTAGGTTAGGTTAGGTTAGGTTGATTTAAGTTAGGTTAGCTTAGGTGAGGTGAGGTGAGGTTAGGTTAGGTTAGGTTAGGTTAGATGTTAGATGTTAGAATATGATAAATGGGAAGTTAGATGTTCGATGTTAGACTAGATTAGACGTTAGGTTAGATTAGGTTAGGTTAGGTTGTTAGGTTAGGTTAGGTTAGGTTAGGTGAGGTGAGGTTAGGTCAGGTTAGGTTAGGTTAGGTTAGGTTAGGTTAGGATTAGATGTTAGGTTAGATGTTAGATGTTAGATTAGATTAGATGTTAGGTTAGGTTAGGTTAGGTGAGGTGAGGTTAGGTTAGGTTAGGTTAGGTTAGGTTATGTTAGGTTAGGTTATGTTAGGTTAGGTTAGATGTTAGATGTTAGATTATATTAGATGGGAAGTTAGATGTTCGATGTTAGACTAGATTAGACGTTAGGTTAGGTTAGGTTAGGTTGTTAGGTTAGGTTAGGTTAGGTTAGGTTAGGTTAGGTTAGGTTAGGATTAGATGTTAGGTTAGATGTTAGATGTTAGATTAGATTAGATGTTAGGTTAGGTTAGGTTAGGTTGGGTTAGGTTAGGTTAGGTTAGGTTAGGTTAGGTGAGGTGAGGTTAGGTTAGGTTAGGTTAGGTTATGTTAGGTTAGGTTATGTTAGGTTAGGTTAGATGGGAAGTTAGATGTTCGATGTTAGACTAGATTAGACGTTACGTTAGGTTAGGTTAGGTTAGGTTAGTTTAGCTTAGGTTAGTTTAGGTTAGGTTAGGTTAGGTTAGGTTAGGTTAGGTTAGGTGAGGTGAGGTTAGGTTAGGTTAGGTTAGGTTAGGTTATGTTAGGTTAGGTTATGTTAGGTTAGGTTAGATGTTAGATGTTAGATTATATTAGATGGGAAGTTAGATGTTCGATGTTAGACTAGATTAGACGTTAGGTTAGGTTAGGTTAGGTTAGGTTGTTAGGTTAGGTTAGGTTAGGTTAGGTTAGGTTAGGTTAGGTTAGGATTAGATGTTAGGTTAGATGTTAGATGTTAGATTAGATTAGATGTTAGGTTAGGTTAGGTTAGGTTGGGTTAGGTTAGGTTAGGTTAGGTTAGGTGAGGTGAGGTTAGGTTAGGTTAGGTTATGTGAGGTTAGGTTATGTTAGGTTAGGTTAGATGGGAAGTTAGATGTTCGATGTTAGACTAGATTAGACGTTACGTTAGGTTAGGTTAGGTTAGGTTAGGTTAGGTTAGCTTAGGTTAGTTTAGGTTAGGTTAGGTTAGGTTAGGTTAGGTTAGGTTAAGTTAGGTTAGGTTAGGTTAGGTTAGGTTAGGTTAGGTTAGGTTAGGCTAGGCTAGGCTAGGCTAGGCTAGGCTATGCTAGGCTAGGCTTGGTTAGGTTAGGTTAGGTTAGGTTAGGTTAGGGTAGGCTAGGCTAGGCTAGGCTAGGCTAGGCTAGGCAAGGCTAGGCTAGGCTAGGTTAGGTTAGGTTAGGTTAGGTTAGGTTAGGATAGGTTAGGTTAGGTTAGGTTAGGTTAGGTTAGGTTAGGTTAGGTTAGGTTAGGTTAGGTTAGGTCAGGTTAGGTTAGGTGTTAGATGTTAGATTAGATTAGATATTAGGTTAGATGTTAGATGTTAGAATAGATTAGATGTTAGGTTAGGTTAGGTTAGGTTAGTTTAGGATTAGATGTTACGTTAGATGTTAGATTAGATTAGATGTTAGGTTAGGTTAGGTTAGGTTAGGCTAGTTTAGGATTAGATGTTACGTTAGATGTTAGATGTTAGATTAGATTAGATGTTAGGTTAGGTTAGGTTAGGTTAGGTTAGGTTAGGTTAGGTGAGGTGAGGTTAGGTTAGGTTAGGTTAGGTTACGTTAGATGTTAGATGTTAGATTATATTAAATGGGAAGTTAGATGTTCGATGTTAGACTAGATTAAACGTTAGGTTAGGTTGTTAGGTTAGGTTAGGTTAGGTTAGGATGAGATGTTAGGTTAGATGTTAGATGTTAGATTAGATTAGATGTTAGGTTAGGTTAGGTTAGGTTAGGTCAGGTGAGGTTAGGTTAGGTTAGGTTAGGTTAGGTTAGGTTAGTTTAGGTTAGGTTAGGTTAGGTTAGGTTAGGTTAGATGTTAGATGTTAGATTATATTAAATGGGAAGTTAGATGTTCGATGTTAGACTAGATTAGACGTTAGGTTAGGTTAGGTTGTTAGGTTAGGTTAGGTTAGGTTAGGTTAGGATTAGATGTTAGGTTAGATGTTAGATGTTAGATTAGATTAGATGTTAGGTTAGGTTAGGTTAGGTTGGGTTAGGTTAGGTGAGGTTAGGTTAGGTTAGGTTATGTTAGGTTAGGTTATGTTAGGTTAGGTTAGATGTTAGATGTTAGATTATATTAGATGGGAAGTTAGATGTTCGATGTTAGACTAGATTAGACGTTAGGTTAGGTTAGGTTAGGTTAGGTTAGGTTAGGTTAGGTTAGGTTAGGTCAGGTCAGGTCAGGTCAGGTCAGGTCAGGTCAGGTCAGGTCAGGTTAGATTAGGTTAGGTTAGGTTAGGTTAGGTTAGGTTAGGTTAGGTCAGGTCAGGTCAGGTCAGGTCAGGTTAGGTTAGGTTAGGTTAGGTTAGGTTAGGTTAGGTTAGGTTACGTTAGGTTAGGTTAGGTTAGGCTAGGTTAGGTTAGGTGTTAGATGTTAGATTAAATTAGATGTTAAGTTAGATGTTAGATGTTAGATTAGATTAGATGTTAGGTTAGGTTAGGTTAGGTTAGGTTAGGTTAGGTTAGGTTAGGTTACGTTAGGTTAGGTTAGGTTAGGTTAGGTTAGGTTAGGTTAGGTTAGGTTAGGTTAGGTTAGGTTAGGTTAGGTTAGGTTAGGTTAGGTTAGGTTAGGTTAGGTTAGGTTAGGTTAGGTTAGGTTAGGTTAGGTTAGGTTAGATGTTAGATGTTAGATTATATTAGATGGGAAGTTAGATGTTCGATGTTAGACTAGATTAGACGTTAGGTTAGGTTAGGTAAGGTTAGGTTAGGTTAGGTTAGGTTAGGTTAGGATTAGATGTTACGTTAGATGTTAGATGTTAGATTAGATTAGATGTTAGGTTAGGTTAGGTTAGGTTAGGTGAGGTGAGGTTAGGTTAGGTTAGGTTAGGTTATGTTAGGTTAGGTTATGTTAGGTTAGGTTAGATGTTAGATGTTAGATTATATTAGATGGGAAGTTAGATGTTCGATGTTAGACTAGATTAGACGTTAGGTTAGGTTAGGTTAGGTTGTTAGGTTAGGTTAGGTTAGGTTAGGTTAGGTTAGGTTAGGTTAGGATTAGATGTTAGGTTAGATGTTAGATGTTAGATTAGATTAGATGTTAGGTTAGGTTAGGTTAGGTTGGGTTAGGTTAGGTTAGGTTAGGTTAGGTTAGGTGAGGTGAGGTTAGGTTAGGTTAGGTTAGGTTATGTTAGGTTAGGTTATGTTAGGTTAGGTTAGATGGGAAGTTAGATGTTCGATGTTAGACTAGATTAGACGTTACGTTAGGTTAGGTTAGGTTAGGTTAGGTTAGGTTAGCTTAGGTTAGTTTAGGTTAGGTTAGGTTAGGTTAGGTTAGGTTAGGTTAGGTGAGGTGAGGTTAGGTTAGGTTAGGTTAGGTTAGGTTATGTTAGGTTAGGTTATGTTAGGTTAGGTTAGATGTTAGATGTTAGATTCTATTAGATGGGAAGTTAGATGTTCGATGTTAGACTAGATTAGACGTTAGGTTAGGTTAGGTTAGGTTAGGTTGTTAGGTTAGGTTAGGTTAGGTTAGGTTAGGTTAGGTTAGGTTAGGTTAGGATTAGATGTTAGGTTAGATGTTAGATGTTAGATTAGATTAGATGTTAGGTTAGGTTAGGTTAGGTTGGGTTAGGTTAGGTTAGGTTAGGTTAGGTGAGGTGAGGTTAGGTTAGGTTAGGTTAGGTTATGTTAGGTTAGGTTATGTTAGGTTAGGTTAGATGGGAAGTTAGATGTTCGATGTTAGACTAGATTAGACGTTACGTTAGGTTAGGTTAGGTTAGGTTAGGTTAGGTTAGCTTAGGTTAGTTTAGGTTAGGTTAGGTTAGGTTAGGTTAGGTTAGGTTAGGTTAGGTTAGGTTAGGTTAGGTTAAGTTAGGTTAGGTTAGGTTAGGTTAGGTTAGGTTAGGTTAGGTTAGGCTAGGCTAGGCTAGGCTAGGCTAGGCTATGCTAGGCTAGGCTTGGTTAGGTTAGGTTAGGTTAGGTTAGGTTAGGGTAGGCTAGGCAAGGCTAGGCTAGGCTAGGTTAGGTTAGGTTAGGTTAGGTTAGGTTAGGTTAGGTTAGGTTAGGTTAGGTTAGGTTAGGTTAGGTTAGGTTAGGTTAGGTCAGGTTAGGTTAGGTGTTAGATGTTAGATTAGATTAGATATTAGGTTAGATGTTAGATGTTAGAATAGATTAGATGTTAGGTTAGGTTAGGTTAGGTTAGTTTAGGATTAGATGTTACGTTAGATGTTAGATTAGATTAGATGTTAGGTTAGGTTAGGTTAGGTTAGGCTAGTTTAGGATTAGATGTTACGTTAGATGTTAGATGTTAGATTAGATTAGATGTTAGGTTAGGTTAGGTTAGGTTAGGTTAGGTTAGGTTAGGTTAGGTGAGGTGAGGTTAGGTTAGGTTAGGTTAGGTTACGTTAGATGTTAGATGTTAGATTATAATAAATGGGAAGTTAGATGTTCGATGTTAGACTAGATTAGACGTTAGGTTAGGTTGTTAGGTTAGGTTAGGTTAGGTTAGGATGAGATGTTAGGTTAGATGTTAGATGTTAGATTAGATTAGATGTTAGGTTAGGTTAGGTTAGGTTAGGTCAGGTGAGGTTAGGTTAGGTTAGGTTAGGTTAGGTTAGGTTAGTTTAGGTTAGGTTAGGTTAGGTTAGGTTAGGTTAGATGTTAGATGTTAGATTATATTAAATGGGAAGTTAGATGTTCGATGTTAGACTAGATTAGACGTTAGGTTAGGTTAGGTTGTTAGGTTAGGTTAGGTTAGGTTAGGTTAGGATTAGATGTTAGGTTAGATGTTAGATGTTAGATTAGATTAGATGTTAGGTTACGTTAGGTTAGGTTGGGTTAGGTTAGGTTAGGTTAGGTTAGGTGAGGTGAGGTTAGGTTAGGTTAGGTTAGGTTATGTTAGGTTAGGTTATGTTAGGTTAGGTTAGATGTTAGATGTTAGATTATATTAGATGGGAAGTTAGATGTTCGATGTTAGACTAGATTAGACGTTAGGTTAGGTTAGGTTAGGTTAGGTTAGGTTAGGTTAGGTTAGGTTAGGTTAGGTCAGGTCAGGTCAGGTCAGGTCAGGTCAGGTCAGGTCAGGTTAGATTAGGTTAGGTTAGGTTAGGTTAGGTTAGGTTAGGTTAGGTCAGGTCAGGTCAGGTTACGTTAGGTTAGGTTAGGTTAGGCTAGGTTAGGTTAGGTGTTAGATGTTAGATTAAATTAGATGTTAAGTTAGATGTTAGATGTTAGATTAGATTAGATGTTAGGTTAGGTTAGGTTAGGTTAGGTTAGGTTACGTTAGGTTAGGTTAGGTTAGGTTAGGTTAGGTTAGGTTAGGTTAGGTTAGGTTAGGTTAGGTTAGGTTAGGTTAGGTTAGGTTAGGTTAGGTTAGGTTAGGTTAGGTTAGGTTAGGTTAGATGTTAGATGTTAGATTATATTAGATGGGAAGTTAGATGTTCGATGTTAGACTAGATTAGACGTTAGGTTAGGTTAGGTTAGGTTAGGTTAGGTTAGGTTAGGTCAGGTCAGGTCAGGTCAGGTCAGGTCAGGTTAGATTAGGTTAGGTTAGGTTAGGTTAGGTTAGGTTAGGTTAGGTTAGGTCAGGTCAGGTCAGGTCAGGTCAGGTTAGGTTAGGTTAGGTTAGGTTAGGTTAGGTTACGTTAGGTTAGGTTAGGTTAGGCTAGGTTAGGTTAGGTGTTAGATGTTAGATTAAATTAGATGTTAAGTTAGATGTTAGATGTTAGATTAGATTAGATGTTAGGTTAGGTTAGGTTAGGTTAGGTTAGGTTAGGTTACGTTAGGTTAGGTTAGGTTAGGTTAGGTTAGGTTAGGTTAGGTTAGGTTAGGTTAGGTTAGGTTGGGTTAGGTTAGGTTAGGTTAGGTTAGGTTAGGATTAGATGTTAGGTTAGATGTTAGATGTTAGATTAGATTAGATGTTAGGTTAGGTTAGGTTAGGTGAGGTGAGGTTAGGTTAGGTTAGGTTAGGTTAGGTTAGATGTTAGATGTTAGATTATATTAGATGGGAAGTTAGATGTTCGATGTTAGACTAGATTAGACGTTAGGTTAGGTTAGGGTAGGTTAGGTTAGGTTAGGTTAGGTTAGCTAAGGTTAGGTTAGGTTAAGTTAGGTTAGGTTAGGTTAGGTTAGGTTAGGTTAGGTTAGGTGTTAGATGTTAGATTAGATTAGATGTTAAGTTAGATGTTAGATGTTAGATTAGATTAGATGTTAGGTTAGGTTAGGTTAGGATTAGATGTTACGTTAGATGTTAGATGTTAGATTAGATTAGATGTTAGGTTAGATTAGGTTAGGTTAGGTTAGGTTAGGTGAGGTGAGGTTAGGTTAGGTTAGGTTAGGTTATGTTAGGTTAGGTTAGGTTAGGTTAGGTTAGATGTTAGATTATATTAAATGGGAAGTTAGATGTTCGATGTTAGACTAGAATAGACGTTAGGTTAGGTTAGGTTAGGTTAGGTTAGGTTAAGTTAATTTAGGTTAGGTTAGGATTAGATGTTAGGTTAGATGTTAGATGTTAGATTAGATTAGATGTTAGGTTAGGTTAGGTTAGGTTGGGTTAGGTTAGGTTAGGTTAGGTGAGGTGAGGTGAGGTTAGGCTAGGTTAGGTTAGGTTAGGTTATGTTAGGTTAGGTTAGGTTAGGTTAGGTTAGATGTTAGATGTTAGATTATATTAGATGGGAAGTTAGATGTTCGATGTTAGACTAGATTAGACGTTAGGTTAGGTTGTTAGGTTAGGTTAGGTTAGGTTAGGTTAGGTCAGGTCAGGTCAGGTCAGGTCAGGTCAGGTCAGGTCAGGTCAGGTCAGGTCAGGTCAGGTTAGGTTAGGTTAGGTTAGGTTAGGTTAGGTTAGGTTAGCTTAGGTTAGGTTAGGTTAGGTTAGGTTAGGTCAGGTCAGGTCAGGTCAGGTCAGGTCAGGTCAGGTCAGGTTAGGTTAGGTTAGGTTAGGTTAGGTTAGGTTAGGTTAGGTTACGTTAGGTTAGGTTATGTTAGGTGTTAGATGTTAGATTAAATTAGATGTTAAGTTAGACGTTAGATGTTAGATTAGATTAGATGTTAGGTTAGGTTAGGTTAGGTTAGTTTAGGATTAGATGTTACGTTAGATGTTAGATGTTAGATTAGATTAGATGTTAGGTTAGGTTAGGTTAGGTTAGGTTGATTTAAGTTAGGTTAGGTTAGGTGAGGTGAGGTGAGGTTAGGTTAGGTTATGTTATGTTAGGTTAGGTTAGGTTAGGTTAGGTTAGGTTAGGATTAGATGTTAGGTTAGATGATAGATGTTAGATTAGATTAGATGTTAGGTTAGGTTAGGTTAGGTTGGGTTAGGTTAGGTTAGGTTAGGTGAGGTGAGGTTAGGTTAGGTTAGGTTAGGTTAGGTTATGTTAGGTTAGGTTAGATGTTAGATGTTAGATTATATTAGATGGGAAGTTAGATGTTCGATGTTAGACTAGATTAGACGTTAGGTTAGGTTAGGTTAGGTTAGGTTAGCTTAGGTTAGTTTAGGTTAGGTTAGGTTAGGTTAGGTTAGGTTAGGTTAGGTTAGGTTAGGTTAGGTTAGGTTAGGATTAGATGTTAGGTTAGATGTTAGATGTTAGATTAGATTAGATGTTAGGTTAGGTTAGGTTAGGTTGGGTTAGGTTAGGTTAGGTTAGGTTAGGTGAGGTGAGGTTAGGTTAGGTTAGGTTATGTTAGGTTAGGTTATGTTAGGTTAGGTTAGATGGGAAGTTAGATGTTCGATGTTAGACTAGATTAGACGTTACGTTAGGTTAGGTTAGGTTAGGTTAGGTTAGGTTAGCTTAGGTTAGTTTAGGTTAGGTTAGGTTAGGTTAGGTTAGGTTAGGTTAGGTTAGGTTAGGTTAGGTTAGGTTAGGTTAAGTTAGGTTAGGTTAGGTTAGGTTAGGTTAGGTTAGGCTAGGCTAGGCTAGGCTAGGCTAGGCTATGCTAGGCTAGGCTTGGTTAGGTTAGGTTAGGTTAGGTTAGGTTAGGTTAGGTTAGGTTAGGTTAGGTTAGGTTAGGTTAGGTTAGGTTAGGTCAGGTTAGGTTAGGTGTTAGATGTTAGATTAGATTAGATATTAGGTTAGATGTTAGATGTTAGAATAGATTAGATGTTAGGTTAGGTTAGGTTAGGTTAGTTTAGGATTAGATGTTACGTTAGATGTTAGATGTTAGATTAGATTAGATGTTAGGTTAGGTTAGGTTAGGTTAGGCTAGTTTAGGATTAGATGTTACGTTAGATGTTAGATGTTAGATTAGATTAGATGTTAGGTTAGGTTAGGTTAGGTTAGGTTAGGTTGGGTTAAGTTAGGTTAGTTTAGGTTAGGTTAGGTGAGGTGAGGTTAGGTTAGGTTAGGTTAGGTTACGTTAGATGTTAGATGTTAGATTATATTAAATGGGAAGTTAGATGTTCGATGTTAGACTAGATTAGACGTTAGGTTAGGTTGTTAGGTTAGGTTAGGTTAGGTTAGGTTAGGATGAGATGTTAGGTTAGATGTTAGATGTTAGATTAGATTAGATGTTAGGTTAGGTTAGGTTAGGTTAGGTCAGGTGAGGTTAGGTTAGGTTAGGTTAGGTTAGGTTAGGTTAGTTTAGGTTAGGTTAGGTTAGGTTAAGTTAGGTTAGATGTTAGATGTTAGATTATATTAAATGGGAAGTTAGATGTTCGATGTTAGACTAGATTAGACGTTAGGTTAGGTTAGGTTGTTAGGTTAGGTTAGGTTAGGTTAGGTTACGTTAGGATTAGATGTTAGGTTAGATGTTAGATGTTAGATTAGATTAGATGTTAGGTTAGGTTAGGTTAGGTTGGGTTAGGTTAGGTTAGGTTAGGTTAGGTGAGGTGAGGTTAGGTTAGGTTAGGTTAGGTTATGTTAGGTTAGGTTATGTTAGGTTAGGTTAGATGTTAGATGTTAGATTATATTAGATGGGAAGTTAGATGTTCGATGTTAGACTAGATTAGACGTTAGGTTAGGTTAGGTTAGGTTAGGTTAGGTTAGGTTAGGTTAGGTCAGGTCAGGTCAGGTCAGGTCAGGTCAGGTCAGGTCAGGTCAGGTCAGGTTAGATTAGGTTAGGTTAGGTTAGGTTAGGTTAGGTTAGGTTAGGTTAGGTCAGGTCAGGTCAGGTCAGGTCAGGTTAGGTTAGGTTAGGTTAGGTTAGGTTAGGTTAGGTTACGTTAGGTTAGGTTAGGTTAGGTTAGGTTAGGTTAGGTTAGGTGTTAGATGTTAGATTAAATTAGATGTTAAGTTAGATGTTAGATGTTAGATTAGATTAGATGTTAGGTTAGGTTAGGTTAGGTTAGGTTAGGTTAGGTTAGGTTAGGTTAGGTTAGGTTAGGTTAGGTTAGGTTAGGTTAGGTTAGGTTAGGTTGGGTTAGGTTAGGTTAGGTTAGGTTAGGTTAGGATTAGATGTTAGGTTAGATGTTAGATGTTAGATTAGATTAGATGTTAGGTTAGGTTAGGTTAGGTGAGGTGAGGTTAGGTTAGGTTAGGTTAGGTTAGATGTTAGATGTTAGATTATATTAGATGGGAAGTTAGATGTTCGATGTTAGACTAGATTAGACGTTAGGTTAGGTTAGGGTAGGTTAGGTTAGGTTAGGTTAGGTTAGGTTAGCTAAGGTTAGGTTAGGTTAAGTTAGGTTAGGTTAGGTTAGGTTAGGTTAGGTTAGGTTAGGTGTTAGATGTTAGATTAGATTAGATGTTAAGTTAGATGTTAGATGTTAGATTAGATGTTAGGTTAGGTTAGGTTAGGATTAGATGTTACGTTAGATGTTAGATGTTAGATTAGATTAGATGTTAGGTTAGATTAGGTTAGGTTAGGTTGGGTTAGGTTAGGTTAGGTTAGGTTAGGTGAGGTGAGGTTAGGTTAGGTTAGGTTAGGTTATGTTAGGTTAGGTTAGGTTAGGTTAGGTTAGATGTTAGATGTTAGATTATATTAAATGGGAAGTTAGATGTTCGATGTTAGACTAGATTAGACGTTAGGTTAGGTTAGGTTAGGTTAGGTTAAGTTAATTTAGGTTAGGTTAGGATTAGATGTTAGGTTAGATGTTAGATGTTAGATTAGATTAGATGTTAGGTTAGGTTAGGTTAGGTTGGGTTAGGTTAGGTTAGGTTAGGTTAGGTGAGGTGAGGTTAGGCTAGGTTAGGTTAGGTTAGGTGATGTTAGGTTAGGTTAGGTTAGGTTAGGTTAGATGTTAGATGTTAGATTATATTAGATGGGAAGTTAGATGTTCGATGTTAGACTAGATTAGACGTTAGGTTAGGTTGTTAGGTTAGGTTAGGTTAGGTTAGGTTAGGTCAGGTCAGGTCAGGTCAGGTCAGGTCAGGTCAGGTCAGGTCAGGTTAGGTTAGGTTAGGTTAGGTTAGGTTAGGTTATCTTAGGTTAGGTTAGGTTAGGTTAGGTCAGGTCAGGTCAGGTCAGGTCAGGTTAGGTTAGGTTAGGTTAGGTTAGGTTAGGTTAGGTTAGGTTACGTTAGGTTAGGTTATGTTAGGTGTTAGATGTTAGATTAAATTAGATGTTAAGTTAGACGTTAGATGTTAGATTAGATTAGATGTTAGGTTAGGTTAGGTTAGGTTGGGTTAGGTTAGGTTAGGTTAGGTTAGGTTAGGTGAGGTGAGGTTAGGTTAGGTTAGGTTAGGTTATGTTAGGTTAGGTTATGTTAGGTTAGGTTAGATGGGAAGTTAGATGTTCGATGTTAGACTAGATTAGACGTTACGTTAGGTTAGGTTAGGTTAGGTTAGGTTAGGTTAGCTTAGGTTAGTTTAGGTTAGGTTAGGTTAGGTTAGGTTAGGTTAGGTGAGGTGAGGTTAGGTTAGGTTAGGTTAGGTTAGGTTATGTTAGGTTAGGTTATGTTAGGTTAGGTTAGATGTTAGATGTTAGATTATATTAGATGGGAAGTTAGATGTTCGATGTTAGACTAGATTAGACGTTAGGTTAGGTTAGGTTAGGTTAGGTTGTTAGGTTAGGTTAGGTTAGGTTAGGTTAGGTTAGGT
Source organism: Dermacentor andersoni (assembly GCF_023375885.2). Lineage (NCBI taxonomy): Eukaryota > Metazoa > Arthropoda > Arachnida > Ixodida > Ixodidae > Dermacentor > Dermacentor andersoni. The sequence goes on from NW_027314753.1 coordinate 1,720,104, forward strand.
TAGGTTAGGATTAGATGTTAGGTTAGATGTTAGATGTTAGATTAGATTAGATGTTAGGTTAGGTTAGGTTAGGTTGGGTTAGGTTAGGTTAGGTTAGGTTAGGTGAGGTGAGGTTAGGTTAGGTTAGGTTAGGTTATGTTAGGTTAGGTTATGTTAGGTTAGGTTAGATGGGAAGTTAGATGTTCGATGTTAGACTAGATTAGACGTTACGTTAGGTTAGGTTAGGTTAGGTTAGGTTAGCTTAGGTTAGTTTAGGTTAGGTTAGGTTAGGTTAGGTTAGGTTAGGTTAGGTTAGGTTAGGTTAGGTTAGGTTAGGTTAGGTTAAGTTAGGTTAGGTTAGGTTAGGTTAGGTTAGGTTAGGTTAGGTTAGGCTAGGCTAGGCTAGGCTAGGCTAGGCTATGCTAGGCTAGGCTTGGTTAGGTTAGGTTAGGTTAGGTTAGGTTAGGTTAGGGTAGGGTAGGCTAGGCTAGGCTAGGCTAGGCTAGGCTAGGCAAGGCTAGGCTAGGCTAGGTTAGGTTAGGTTAGGTTAGGTTAGGTTAGGATAGGTTAGGTTAGGTTAGGTTAGGTTAGGTTAGGTTAGGTTAGGTTAGGTTAGGTTAGGTTAGGTCAGGTTAGGTTAGGTGTTAGATGTTAGATTAGATTAGATATTAGGTTAGATGTTAGATGTTAGAATAGATTAGATGTTAGGTTAGGTTAGGTTAGGTTAGTTTAGGATTAGATGTTACGTTAGATGTTAGATTAGATTAGATGTTAGGTTAGGTTAGGTTAGGTTAGGCTAGTTTAGGATTAGATGTTACGTTAGATGTTAGATGTTAGATTAGATTAGATGTTAGGTTAGGTTAGGTTAGGTTAGGTTAGGTTGGGTTAAGTTAGGTTAGGTTAGGTTAGGTTAGGTGAGGTGAGGTTAGGTTAGGTTAGGTTAGGTTACGTTAGATGTTAGATGTTAGATTATATTAAATGGGAAGTTAGATGTTCGATGTTAGACTAGATTAGACGTTAGGTTAGGTTGTTAGGTTAGGTTAGGTTAGGTTAGGTTAGGATGAGATGTTAGGTTAGATGTTAGATGTTAGATTAGATTAGATGTTAGGTTAGGTTAGGTTAGGTTAGGTCAGGTGAGGTTAGGTTAGGTTAGGTTAGGTTAGGTGAGGTTAGGTTAGTTTAGGTTAGGTTAGGTTAGGTTAGGTTAGGTTAGATGTTAGATGTTAGATTATATTAAATGGGAAGTTAGATGTTCGATGTTAGACTAGATTAGACGTTAGGTTAGGTTAGGTTGTTAGGTTAGGTTAGGTTAGGTTAGGTTGGGTTAGGTTAGGTTAGGTTAGGTTAGGTGAGGTGAGGTTAGGTTAGGTTAGGTTAGGTTATGTTAGGTTAGGTTATGTTAGGTTAGGTTAGATGTTAGATGTTAGATTATATTAGATGGGAAGTTAGATGTTCGATGTTAGACTAGATTAGACGTTAGGTTAGGTTAGGTTAGGTTAGGTTAGGTTAGGTTAGGTTAGGTCAGGTCAGGTCAGGTCAGGTCAGGTCAGGTCAGGTCAGGTCAGGTTAGATTAGGTTAGGTTAGGTTAGGTTAGGTTAGGTTAGGTTAGGTTAGGTCAGGTCAGGTCAGGTCAGGTCAGGTTAGGTTAGGTTAGGTTAGGTTAGGTTAGGTTAGGTTAGGTTACGTTAGGTTAGGTTAGGTTCGGTTAGGTTAGGTTAGGTTAGGTGTTAGATGTTAGATTAAATTAGATGTTAAGTTAGATGTTAGATGTTAGATTAGATTAGATGTTAGGTTAGGTTAGGTTAGGTTAGGTTAGGTTAGGTTACGTTAGGTTAGGTTAGGTTAGGTTAGGTTAGGTTAGGTTAGGTTAGGTTAGGTTGGGTTAGGTTAGGTTAGGTTAGGTTAGGTTAGGATTAGATGTTAGGTTAGATGTTAGATGTTAGATTAGATTAGATGTTAGGTTAGGTTAGGTTAGGTGAGGTGAGGTTAGGTTAGGTTAGGTTAGGTTAGATGTTAGATGTTAGATTATATTAGATGGGAAGTTAGATGTTCGATGTTAGACTAGATTAGACGTTAGGTTAGGTTAGGGTAGGTTAGGTTAGGTTAGGTTAGGTTAGCTAAGGTTAGGTTAGGTTAAGTTAGGTTAGGTTAGGTTAGGTTAGGTTAGGTTAGGTGTTAGATGTTAGATTAGATTAGATGTTAAATTAGATGTTAGATGTTAGATTAGATTAGATGTTAGGTTAGGTTCGGTTAGGATTAGATGTTACGTTAGATGTTAGATGTTAGATTAGATTAGATGTTAGGTTAGATTAGGTTAGGTTAGGTTGGGTTAGGTTAGGTTAGGTTAGGTTAGGTGAGGTTAGGTTAGGTTAGGTTAGGTTATGTTAGGTTAGGTTAGGTTAGGTTAGGTTAGATGTTAGATTATATTAAATGGGAAGTTAGATGTTCGATGTTAGACTAGATTAGACGTTAGGTTAGGTTAGGTTAGGTTAGGTTAGGTTAAGTTAATTTAGGTTAGGTTAGGATTAGATGTTAGGTTAGATGTTAGATGTTAGATTAGATTAGATGTTAGGTTAGGTTAGGTTAGGTTGGGTTAGGTTAGGTTAGGTTAGGTTAGGTGAGGTGAGGTTAGGCTAGGTTAGGTTAGGTTAGGTTATGTTAGGTTAGGTTAGGTTAGGTTAGGTTAGATGTTAGATGTTAGATTATATTAGACGGGAAGTTAGATGTTCGATGTTAGACTAGATTAGACGTTAGGTTAGGTTGTTAGGTTAGGTTAGGTTAGGTTAGGTTAGGTCAGGTCAGGTCAGGTCAGGTCAGGTCAGGTCAGGTCAGGTCAGGTCAGGTTAGGTTAGGTTAGGTTAGGTTAGGTTAGGTTAGGTTAGCTTAGGTTAGGTTAGGTTAGGTTAGGTTAGGTCAGGTCAGGTCAGGTCAGGTCAGGTCAGGTTAGGTTAGGTTAGGTTAGGTTAGGTTAGGTTAGGTTAGGTTACGTTAGGTTAGGTTATGTTAGGTGTTAGATGTTAGATTAAATTAGATGTTAAGTTAGACGTTAGATGTTAGATTAGATTAGATGTTAGGTTAGGTTAGGTTAGGTTAGGTTAGGTTAGGTGTTAGATGCTAGATTAGATTAGATGTTAAGTTAGATGTTAGATGTTAGATTAGATTAGATGTTAGGTTAGGTTAGGTTAGGTTAGTTTAGGATTAGATGTTACGTTAGATGTTAGATGTTAGATTAGATTAGATGTTAGGTTAGGTTAGGTTAGGTTAGGTTGATTTAAGTTAGGTTAGGTTAGGTGAGGTGAGGTGAGGTTAGGTTAGGTTATGTTATGTTAGGTTAGGTTAGGTTAGGTTAGGATTAGATGTTAGGTTAGATGATAGATGTTAGATTAGATTAGATGTTAGGTTAGGTTAGGTTAGGTTGGGTTAGGTTAGGTTAGGTTAGGTGAGGTGAGGTTAGGTTAGGTTAGGTTAGGTTAGGTTATGTTAGGTTAGGTTAGATGTTAGATGTTAGATTATATTAGATGGGAAGTTAGATGTTCGATGTTAGACTAGATTAGACGTTAGGTTAGGTTAGGTTAGGTTAGGTTAGCTTAGGTTAGTTTAGGTTAGGTTAGGTTAGGTTAGGTTAGGTTAGGTTAGGTTAGGTTAGGTTAGCTTAGGTTAGTTTAGGTTAGGTTAGGTTAGGTTAGGTTAGGTTAGGTTAGGTTAGGTTAGGTTAGGATTAGATGTTAGGTTAGATGTTAGATGTTAGATTAGATTAGATGTTAGGTTAGGTTAGGTTAGGTTGGGTTAGGTTAGGTTAGGTTAGGTTAGGTGAGGTGAGGTTAGGTTAGGTTAGGTTAGGTTATGTTAGGTTAGGTTATGTTAGGTTAGGTTAGATGGGAAGTTAGATGTTCGATGTTAGACTAGATTAGACGTTACGTTAGGTTAGGTTAGGTTAGGTTAGGTTAGGTTAGCTTAGGTTAGTTTAGGTTAGGTTAGGTTAGGTTAGGTTAGGTTAGGTTAGGTTAGGTTAGGTTAGGTTAGGTTAAGTTAGGTTAGGTTAGGTTAGGTTAGGTTAGGTTAGGTTAGGCTAGGCTAGGCTAGGCTAGGCTAGGCTAGGCTAGGCTATGCTAGGCTAGGCTTGGTTAGGTTAGGTTAGGTTAGGTTAGGTTAGGTTAGGTTAGGGTAGGCTAGGCTAGGCTAGGCTAGGCTAGGCAAGGCTAGGCTAGGCTAGGTTAGGTTAGGTTAGGTTAGGTTAGGTTAGGATAGGTTAGGTTAGGTTAGGTTAGGTTAGGTTAGGTTAGGTTAGGCTAGGTTAGGTTAGGTTAGGTCAGGTTAGGTTAGGTGTTAGATGTTAGATTAGATTAGATATTAGGTTAGATGTTAGATGTTAGAATAGATTAGATGTTAGGTTAGGTTAGGTTAGGTTAGTTTAGGATTAGATGTTACGTTAGATGTTAGATGTTAGATTAGATTAGATGTTAGGTTAGGTTAGGTTAGGTTAGGTTAGGTTGGGTTAAGTTAGGTTAGGTTAGGTTAGGTTAGGTGAGGTGAGGTTAGGTTAGGTTAGGTTAGGTTACGTTAGATGTTAGATGTTAGATTATATTAAATGGGAAGTTAGATGTTCGATGTTAGACTAGATTAGACGTTAGGTTAGGTTGTTAGGTTAGGTTAGGTTAGGTTAGGTTAGGATGAGATGTTAGGTTAGATGTTAGATGTTAGATTAGATTAGATGTTAGGTTAGGTTAGGTTAGGTTAGGTCAGGTGAGGTTAGGTTAGGTTAGGTTAGGTTAGGTTAGGTTAGGTTAGTTTAGGTTAGGTTAGGTTAGGTTAGGTTAGGTTAGATGTTAGATGTTAGATTATATTAAATGGGAAGTTAGATGTTCGATGTTAGACTAGATTAGACGTTAGGTTAGGTTAGGTTGTTAGGTTAGGTTAGGTTAGGTTAGGTTAGGTTAGGTTAGGATTAGATGTTAGGTTAGATGTTAGATGTTAGATTAGATTAGATGTTAGGTTAGGTTAGGTTGGGTTAGGTTAGGTTAGGTTAGGTTAGGTGAGGTGAGGTTAGGTTAGGTTAGGTTAGGTTATGTTAGGTTAGGTTATGTTAGGTTAGGTTAGATGTTAGATGTTAGATTATATTAGATGGGAAGTTAGATGTTCGATGTTAGACTAGATTAGACGTTAGGTTAGGTTAGGTTAGGTTAGGTTAGGTTAGGTTAGGTCAGGTCAGGTCAGGTCAGGTCAGGTCAGGTCAGGTCAGGTCAGGTCAGGTTAGATTAGGTTAGGTTAGGTTAGGTTAGGTTAGGTTAGGTTAGGTTAGGTCAGGTCAGGTCAGGTCAGGTCAGGTTAGGTTAGGTTAGGTTAGGTTAGGTTAGGTTACGTTAGGTTAGGTTAGGTTAGGTTAGGTTAGGTTAGGTTAGGTTAGGTTAGGTTACGTTAGGTTAGGTTAGGTTAGGTTAGGTTAGGTTAGGTTAGGTTAGGTTGGGTTAGGTTAGGTTAGGTTAGGTTAGGTTAGGATTAGATGTTAGGTTAGATGTTAGATGTTAGATTAGATTAGATGTTAGGTTAGGTTAGGTTAGGTGAGGTGAGGTTAGGTTAGGTTAGGTTAGGGTAGGTTAGATGTTAGATGTTAGATTATATTAGATGGGAAGTTAGATGTTCGATGTTAGACTAGATTAGACGTTAGTTTAGGTTAGGGTAGGTTAGGTTAGGTTAGGTTAGGTTAGCTAAGGTTAGGTTAGGTTAAGTTAGGTTAGGTTAGGTTAGGTTAGGTTAGGTTAGGTTAGGTGTTAGATGTTAGATTAGATTAGATGTTAAGTTAGATGTTAGATGTTAGATTAGATTAGATGTTAGGTTAGGTTAGGTTAGGATTAGATGTTACGTTAGATGTTAGATGTTAGATTAGATTAGATGTTAGGTTAGATTAGGTTAGGTTAGGTTGGGTTAGGTTAGGTTAGGTTAGGTTAGGTGAGGTGAGGTTAGGTTAGGTTAGGTTAGGTTAGGTTAGGTTAGGTGAGGTGAGGTTAGGTTAGGTTAGGTTAGGTTATGTTAGGTTAGGTTATGTTAGGTTAGGTTAGATGTTAGATGTTAGATTATATTAGATGGGAAGTTAGATGTTCGATGTTAGACTAGATTAGACGTTAGGTTAGGTTAGGTTAGGTTAGGTTAGGTTAGGTTAGGTTAGGTCAGGTCAGGTCAGGTCAGGTCAGGTCAGGTCAGGTCAGGTCAGGTCAGGTTAGATTAGGTTAGGTTAGGTTAGGTTAGGTTAGGTTAGGTTAGGTTAGGTCAGGTCAGGTCAGGTCAGGTCAGGTTAGGTTACGTTAGGTTAGGTTAGGTTAGGTTAGGTTAGGTTAGGTTAGGTTAGGTTAGGTTAGGTTACGTTAGGTTAGGTTAGGTTAGGTTAGGTTAGGTTAGGTTAGGTTGGGTTAGGTTAGGTTAGGTTAGGTTAGGTTAGGATTAGATGTTAGGTTAGATGTTAGATGTTAGATTAGATTAGATGTTAGGTTAGGTTAGGTTAGGTGAGGTGAGGTTAGGTTAGGTTAGGTTAGGTTAGGTTAGATGTTAGATGTTAGATTATATTAGATGGGAAGTTAGATGTTCGATGTTAGACTAGATTAGACGTTAGGTTAGGTTAGGTTAGGTTAGGTTAGGTTAGGTTAGGTTAGGTTAGGTTAGGTTAGGTTAGTTTAGGTTAGGTTAGGTTAGGTTAGGTTAGGTTAGATGTTAGATGTTAGATTATATTAAATGGGAAGTTAGATGTTCGATGTTAGACTAGATTAGACGTTAGGTTAGGTTAGGGTAGGTTAGGTTAGGTTAGGTTAGGTTAGCTAAGGTTAGGTTAGGTTAAGTTAGGTTAGGTTAGGTTAGGTTAGGTTAGGTTAGGTGTTAGATGTTAGATTAGATTAGATGTTAAGTTAGATGTTAGATGTTAGATTAGATTAGATGTTAGGTTAGGTTAGGTTAGGATTAGATGTTACGTTAGATGTTAGATGTTAGATTAGATTAGATGTTAGGTTAGATTAGGTTAGGTTAGGTTGGGTTAGGTTAGGTTAGGTTAGGTTAGGTGAGGTGAGGTTAGGTTAGGTTAGGTTAGGTTCTGTTAGGTTAGGTTAGGTTAGGTTAGGTTAGATGTTAGATGTTAGATTATATTAAATGGGAAGTTAGATGTTCGATGTTAGACTAGATTAGACGTTAGGTTAGGTTAGGTTAGGTTAGGTTAGGTTAAGTTAATTTAGGTTAGGTTAGGATTAGATGTTAGGTTAGATGTTAGATGTTAGATTAGATTAGATGTTAGGTTAGGTTAGGTTAGGTTGGGTTAGGTTAGGTTAGGTTAGGTTAGGTGAGGTGAGGTTAGGCTAGGTTAGGTTAGGTTAGGTTATGTTAGGTTAGGTTAGGTTAGGTTAGGTTAGATGTTAGATGTTAGATTATATTAGATGGGAAGTTAGATGTTCGATGTTAGACTAGATTAGACGTTAGGTTAGGTTGTTAGGTTAGGTTAGGTTAGGTCAGGTCAGGTCAGGTCAGGTCAGGTCAGGTCAGGTCAGGTCAGGTTAGGTTAGGTTAGGTTAGGTTAGGTTAGGTTAGCTTAGGTTAGGTTAGGTTAGGTTAGGTTAGGTCAGGTCAGGTCAGGTCAGGTCAGGTCAGGTCAGGTCAGGTTAGGTTAGGTTAGGTTAGGTTAGGTTAGGTTAGGTTAGGTTACGTTAGGTTAGGTTATGTTAGGTGTTAGATGTTAGATTAAATTAGATGTTAAGTTAGACGTTAGATGTTAGATTAGATTAGATGTTAGGTTAGGTTAGGTTAGGTTAGGTGTTAGATGCTAGATTAGATTAGATGTTAAGTTAGATGTTAGATGTTAGATTAGATTAGATGTTAGGTTAGGTTAGGTTAGGTTAGTTTAGGATTAGATGTTACGTTAGATGTTAGATGTTAGATTAGATTAGATGTTAGGTTAGGTTAGGTTAGGTTAGGTTGATTTAAGTTAGGTTAGGTTAGGTGAGGTGAGGTGAGGTTAGGTTAGGTTATGTTATGTTAGGTTAGGTTAGGTTAGGTTAGGTTAGGATTAGATGTTAGGTTAGATGATAGATGTTAGATTAGATTAGATGTTAGGTTAGGTTAGGTTAGGTTGGGTTAGGTTAGGTTAGGTTAGGTGAGGTGAGGTTAGGTTAGGTTAGGTTAGGTTAGGTTATGTTAGGTTAGGTTATGTTAGGTTAGGTTAGATGTTAGATGTTAGATTATATTAGATGGGAAGTTAGATGTTCGATGTTAGACTAGATTAGACGTTAGGTTAGGTTAGGTTAGGTTAGGTTAGGTTAGCTTAGGTTAGTTTAGGTTAGGTTAGGTTAGGTTAGGTTAGGTTAGGTTAGGTTAGGTTAGGTTAGGTTAGGTTAGGCTAGGCTAGGCTAGGCTAGGCTAGGCTAGGCTAGGCTAGGCTAGGTTAGGTTAGGTTAGGTTAGGTTAGGGTAGGGTAGGCTAGGCTAGGCTATGCTAGGCTAGGCTAGGCAAGGCTAGGCTAGGTTAGGTTAGGTTAGGTTAGGTTAGGATAGGTTAGGTTAGGTTAGGTTGGGTTAGGTTAGGTTAGGTTAGGTTCGGTTAGGTTAGGTTAGGTTAGGTTAGGTTAGGTTAGGTTAGGTTAGGTTAGGTTAGGTTAGGTTTGGTTAGGTTAGGTTAGGTGTTAGATGTTAGATTAGATTAGATGTTAAGTTAGATGTTAGATGTTAGAATAGATTAGATGTTAGGTTAGGTTAGGTTAGGTTAGTTTAGGTTAGTTTAGGTTAGGTTAGGTTAGGTTAGGTTAGGTTAGGTTAGGTTAGGTTAGGTTAGGTTAGGTTAGGCTAGGCTAGGCTAGGCTAGGCTAGGCTAGGCTAGGCTAGGCTAGGTTAGGTTAGGTTAGGTTAGGTTAGGGTAGGGTAGGCTAGGCTAGGCTATGCTAGGCTAGGCTAGGCAAGGCTAGGCAAGGCTAGGCTAGGTTAGGTTAGGTTAGGTTAGGTTAGGATAGGTTAGGTTAGGTTAGGTTAGGTTAGGTTAGGTTAGGTTAGGTTCGGTTAGGTTAGGTTAGGTTAGGTTAGGTTAGGTTAGGTTAAGTTAGGTTAGGTTAGGTTAGGTCAGGTTAGGTTAGGTGTTAGATGTTAGATTAGATTAGATGTTAAGTTAGATGTTAGATGTTAGAATAGATTAGATGTTAGGTTAGGTTAGGTTAGGTTAGTTTAGGATTAGATGTTACGTTAGATGTTAGATGTTAGATTAGATTAGATGTTAGGTTAGGTTAGGTTAGGTTAGTTTAGGATTAGATGTTACGTTAGATGTTAGATGTTAGATTAGATTAGATGTTAGGTTAGGTTAGGTTAGGTTAGGTTGGGTTAAGTTAGGTTAGGTTAGGTTAGGTGAGGGGAGGTTAGGTTAGGTTAGGTTAGGTTAGGTTAGATGTTAGATGTTAGATTATATTAAATGGGAAGTTAGATGTTCGATGTTAGACTAGATTAGACGTTAGGTTAGGTTGTTAGGTTAGGTTAGGTTAGGTTAGGTTAGGTTAGGTTAGGATGAGATGTTAGGTTAGATGTTAGATGTTAGATCAGATTAGATGTTAGGTTTGGTTAGGTTAGGTTAGGTCAGGTGAGGTTAGGTTAGGTTAGGTTAGGTTAGGTTAGGTTAGGTTAGGGTAGTTTAGGTTAGGTTATGTTAGGTTAGGTTAGATGTTAGATGTTAGATTATATTAGATGGGAAGTTAGATGTTCGATGTTAGACTAGATTAGACGTTAGGTTAGGTTAGGTTAGGTTAGGTTAGGTTATGTTAGGTTAGGTTAGGTTAGGTTAGGTCAGGTCAGGTCAGGTCAGGTCAGGTCAGGTTAGATTAGGTTAGGTTAGGTCAAGTCAGGTCAGGTCAGGTCAGGTCAGGTTAGGTTAGGTTAGGTTAGGTTAGGTTACGTTAGGTTAGGTTAGGTTAGGTGTTAGATGTTAGATTAAATTAGATGTTAAGTTAGATGTTAGATGTTAGATTAGATTAGATGTTAGGTTAGGTTAGGTTAGGTTAGGTTAGGTTAGGTTAGGTTAGGTTAGGTTAGGTTAGGTTAGGTTAGGTTAGGTTGGGTTAGGTTAGGTTAGGTTAGGTTAGTTTAGGATTAGATGTTGGGTTAGATGTTAGATGTTAGATTAGATTAGATGTTAGGTTAGGTTAGGTTAGGTGAGGTGAGGTTAGGTTAGGTTAGGTTAGGTTAGGTTAGATGTTAGATGTTAGATTATATTAGATGGGAAGTTAGATGTTCGATGTTAGACTAGATTAGACGTTAGGTTAGGTTAGGTTAGGTTAGGTTAGGTTAGTTTAGGTTAGGTTAGGTTAGGTTAGGTTAGGGTAGGTTAGGTTAGGTTAGGTTAGGTTAGGTTAGGTTAGGTTAGCTAAGGTTAGGTTAGGTTAAGTTAGGTTAGGTTAGGTTAGGTGTTAGATGTTAGATTAGATTAGATGTTAAGTTAGATGTTAGATGTTAGATTAGATTAGATGTTAGGTTAGGTTAGGTTAGGATTAAATGTTACGTTAGATGTTAGATGTTAGATTAGATTAGATGTTAGGTTAGATTAGGTTAGGTTAGGTTGGGTTAGGTTAGGTTAGGTTAGGTTAGGTGAGGTGAGGTTAGGTTAGGTTAGGTTAGGTTAGGTTATGTTAGGTTAGGTTAGGTTAGATGTTAGATGTTAGATTATATTAAAAGGGAAGTTAGATGTTCGCTGTTAGACTAGATTAGACGTTAAGTTAGGTTATGTTAGGTTAGGTTAGGTTAAGTTAATTTAGGTTAGGTTAGGATTAGATGTTAGGTTAGATGTTAGATGTTAGATTAGATTAGATGTTAGGTTAGGTTAGGTTAGGTTGGGTTAGGTTAGGTTAGGTAAGGTGAGGTGAGGTTAGGTTAGGTTAGGTTAGGTTAGGTTATGTTAGGTTAGGTTATGTTAGGTTAGATTTTAGATGTTAGATTATATTAGATGGGAAGTTAGATGTTCGATGTTAGACTAGATTAGACGTTAGGTTAGGTTGTTAGGTTAGGTTAGGTTAGGTTAGGTTAGGTCAGGTCAGGTCAGGTCAGGTCAGGTCAGGTAAGGTCAGGTTAGGTTAGGTTAGGTTAGGTTAGGTTAGCTAAGGTTAGGTTAGGTTAGGTTAGGTTAGGTCAGGTCAGGTCAGGTCAGGTCAGGTCAGGTTAGGTTAGGTTAGGTTAGGTTAGGTTAGGTTAGGTTAGGTTAGGTTAGGTTACGTTAGGTTAGGTTATGTTAGGTGTTAGATGTTAGATTAAATTAGATGTTAAGTTAGACGTTAGATGTTAGATTAGATTAGATGTTAGGTTAGGTTAGGTTAGGTTAGGTTAGGTTAGGTTAGGTGTTAGATGCTAGATTAGATTAGATGTTAAGTTAGATGTTAGATGTTAGATTAGATTAGATGTTAGGTTAGGTTAGGTTAGGTTAGGTTGATTTAAGTTAGGTTAGCTTAGGTGAGGTGAGGTGAGGTTAGGTTAGGTTAGGTTAGGTTAGATGTTAGATGTTAGAATATGATAAATGGGAAGTTAGATGTTCGATGTTAGACTAGATTAGACGTTAGGTTAGATTAGGTTAGGTTAGGTTGTTAGGTTAGGTTAGGTTAGGTTAGGTGAGGTGAGGTTAGGTCAGGTTAGGTTAGGTTAGGTTAGGTTAGGTTAGGATTAGATGTTAGGTTAGATGTTAGATGTTAGATTAGATTAGATGTTAGGTTAGGTTAGGTTAGGTTAGGTGAGGTGAGGTTAGGTTAGGTTAGGTTAGGTTAGGTTATGTTAGGTTAGGTTATGTTAGGTTAGGTTAGATGTTAGATGTTAGATTATATTAGATGGGAAGTTAGATGTTCGATGTTAGACTAGATTAGACGTTAGGTTAGGTTAGGTTAGGTTGTTAGGTTAGGTTAGGTTAGGTTAGGTTAGGTTAGGTTAGGTTAGGATTAGATGTTAGGTTAGATGTTAGATGTTAGATTAGATTAGATGTTAGGTTAGGTTAGGTTAGGTTGGGTTAGGTTAGGTTAGGTTAGGTTAGGTGAGGTGAGGTTAGGTTAGGTTAGGTTAGGTTATGTTAGGTTAGGTTATGTTAGGTTAGGTTAGATGGGAAGTTAGATGTTCGATGTTAGACTAGATTAGACGTTACGTTAGGTTAGGTTAGGTTAGGTTAGGTTAGGTTAGCTTAGGTTAGTTTAGGTTAGGTTAGGTTAGGTTAGGTTAGGTGAGGTGAGGTTAGGTTAGGTTAGGTTAGGTTAGGTTATGTTAGGTTAGGTTAGATGTTAGATGTTAGATTATATTAGATGGGAAGTTAGATGTTCGATGTTAGACTAGATTAGACGTTAGGTTAGGTTAGGTTAGGTTAGGTTGTTAGGTTAGGTTAGGTTAGGTTAGGTTAGGTTAGGTTAGGTTAGGATTAGATGTTAGGTTAGATGTTAGATGTTAGATTAGATTAGATGTTAGGTTAGGTTAGGTTAGGTTGGGTTAGGTTAGGTTAGGTTAGGTTAGGTGAGGTTAGGTTAGGTTAGGTTAGGTTATGTTAGGTTAGGTTATGTTAGGTTAGGTTAGATGGGAAGTTAGATGTTCGATGTTAGACTAGATTAGACGTTACGTTAGGTTAGGTTAGGTTAGGTTAGGTTAGGTTAGCTTAGGTTAGTTTAGGTTAGGTTAGGTTAGGTTAGGTTAGGTTAGGTTAGGTTAGGTTAGGTTAGGTTAGGTTAGGTTAGGTTAAGTTAGGTTAGGTTAGGTTAGGTTAGGTTAGGTTAGGTTAGGTTAGGCTAGGCTAGGCTAGGCTAGGCTAGGCTATGCTAGGCTAGGCTTGGTTAGGTTAGGTTAGGTTAGGTTAGGTTAGGTTAGGGTAGGCTAGGCTAGGCTAGGCTAGGCTAGGCTAGGCAAGGCTAGGCTAGGCTAGGTTAGGTTAGGTTAGGTTAGGTTAGGTTAGGATAGGTTAAGTTAGGTTAGGTTAGGTTAGGTTAGGTTAGGTTAGGTTAGGTTAGGTCAGGTTAGGTTAGGTGTTAGATGTTAGATTAGATTAGATATTAGGTTAGATGTTAGATGTTAGAATAGATTAGATGTTAGGTTAGGTTAGGTTAGGTTAGTTTAGGATTAGATGTTACGTTAGATGTTAGATGTTAGATTAGATTAGATGTTAGGTTAGGTTAGGTTAGGTTAGGCTAGTTTAGGATTAGATGTTACGTTAGATGTTAGATGTTAGATTAGATTAGATGTTAGGTTAGGTTAGGTTAGGTTAGGTTAGGTTGGGTTAAGTTAGGTTAGGTTAGGTTAGGTTAGGTGAGGTGAGGTTAGGTTAGGTTAGGTTAGGTTACGTTAGATGTTAGATGTTAGATTATATTAAATGGGAAGTTAGATGTTCGATGTTAGACTAGATTAGACGTTAGGTTAGGTTGTTAGGTTAGGTTAGGTTAGGTTAGGTTAGGATGAGATGTTAGGTTAGATGTTAGATGTTAGATTAGATTAGATGTTAGGTTAGGTTAGGTTAGGTTAGGTCAGGTGAGGTTAGGTTAGGTTAGGTTAGGTTAGGTTAGGTTAGGTTAGTTTAGGTTAGGTTAGGTTAGGTTAGGTTAGATGTTAGATGTTAGATTATATTAAATGGGAAGTTAGATGTTCGATGTTAGACTAGATTAGACGTTAGGTTAGGTTAGGTTGTTAGGTTAGGTTAGGTTAGGTTAGGTTAGGATTAGATGTTAGGTTAGATGTTAGATGTTAGATTAGATTAGATGTTAGGTTAGGTTAGGTTAGGTCAGGTTAGGTTAGGTTAGGTTAGGTTAGGTCAGGTCAGGTCAGGTCAGGTCAGGTCAGGTCAGGTCAGGTCAGGTTAGATTAGGTTAGGTTAGGTTAGGTTAGGTTAGGTTAGGTTAGGTTAGGTCAGGTCAGGTCAGGTCAGGTTAGGTTAGGTTAGGTTAGGTTAGGTTAGGTTAGGTTAGGTTACGTTAGGTTAGGTTAGGTTAGGTTAGGTTAGGTTAGGTTAGGTGTTAGATGTTAGATTAAATTAGATGTTAGATGTTAGATTAGATTAGATGTTAGGTTAGGTTAGGTTAGGTTAGGTTAGGTTAGGTTAGGTTACGTTAGGTTAGGTTAGGTTAGGTTAGGTTAGGTTAGGTTAGGTTAGGTTGGGTTAGGTTAGGTTAGGTTAGGTTAGGTTAGGATTAGATGTTAGGTTAGATGTTAGATGTTAGATTAGATTAGATGTTAGGTTAGGTTAGGTTAGGTGAGGTGAGGTTAGGTTAGGTTAGGTTAGGTTAGGTTAGATGTTAGATGTTAGATTATATTAGATGGGAAGTTAGATGTTCGATGTTAGACTAGATTAGACGTTAGGTTAGGTTAGGGTAGGTTAGGTTAGGTTAGGTTAGGTTAGGTTAGCTAAGGTTAGGTTAGGTTAAGTTAGGTTAGGTTAGGTTAGGTTAGGTTAGGTTAGGTTAGGTGTTAGATGTTAGATTAGATTAGATGTTAGGTTAGATGTTAGATGTTAGATTAGATTAGATGTTAGGTTAGGTTAGGTTAGGTTGGGTTAGGTTAGGTTAGGTTAGGTTAGGTGAGGTGAGGTTAGGTTAGGTTAGGTTAGGTTATGTTAGGTTAGGTTATGTTAGGTTAGGTTAGATGTTAGATGTTAGATTATATTAGATGGGAAGTTAGATGTTCGATGTTAGACTAGATTAGACGTTAGGTTAGGTTAGGTTAGGTTAGGTTAGGTTATGTTAGGTTAGGTTAGGTTAGGTTAGGTCAGGTCAGGTCAGGTCAGGTCAGGTTAGATTAGGTTAGGTTAGGTCAAGTCAGGTCAGGTCAGGTCAGGTCAGGTTAGGTTAGGTTAGGTTAGGTTAGGTTACGTTAGGTTAGGTTAGGTTAGGTGTTAGATGTTAGATTAAATTAGATGTTAAGTTAGATGTTAGATGTTAGATTAGATTAGATGTTAGGTTAGGTTAGGTTAGGTTAGGTTAGGTTAGGTTACGTTAGGTTAGGTTAGGTTAGGTTAGGTTAGGTTAGGTTAGGTTAGGTTGGGTTAGGTTAGGTTAGGTTAGGTTAGGTTAGGATTAGATGTTGGGTGAGATGTTAGATGTTAGATTAGATTAGATGTTAGGTTAGGTTAGGTTAGGTGAGGTGAGGTTAGGTTAGGTTAGGTTAGGTTAGGTTAGATGTTAGATGTTAGATTATATTAGATGGGAAGTTAGATGTTCGATGTTAGACTAGATTAGACGTTAGGTTAGGTTAGGTTAGGTTAGGTTAGGTTAGTTTAGGTTAGGTTAGGTTAGGTTAGGTTAGGTTAGGTTAGGTTAGGTTAGGTTAGGTTAGGTTAGGTTAGCTAAGGTTAGGTTAGGTTAAGTTAGGTTAGGTTAGGTTAGGTGTTAGATGTTAGATTAGATTAGATGTTAAGTTAGATGTTAGATGTTAGATTAGATTAGATGTTAGGTTAGGTTAGGTTAGGATTAAATGTTACGTTAGATGTTAGATGTTAGATTAGATTAGATGTTAGGTTAGATTAGGTTAGGTTAGGTTGGGTTAGGTTAGGTTAGGTTAGGTTAGGTGAGGTGAGGTTAGGTTAGGTTAGGTTAGGTTAGGTTATGTTAGGTTAGGTTAGGTTAGATGTTAGATGTTAGATTATATTAAATGGGAAGTTAGATGTTCGATGTTAGACTAGATTAGACGTTAGGTTAGGTTATGTTAGGTTAGGTTAGGTTAAGTTAATTTAGGTTAGGTTAGGATTAGATGTTAGGTTAGATGTTAGATGTTAGATTAGATTAGATGTTAGGTTAGGTTAGGTTAGGTTGGGTTAGGTTAGGTTAGGTTAGGTGAGGTGAGGTTAGGTTAGGTTAGGTTAGGTTAGGTTATGTTAGGTTAGGTTATGTTAGGTTAGATTTTAGATGTTAGATTATATTAGATGGGAAGTTAGATGTTCGATGTTAGACTAGATTAGACGTTAGGTTAGGTTGTTAGGTTAGGTTAGGTTAGGTTAGGTTAGGTCAGGTCAGGTCAGGTCAGGTCAGGTCAGGTAAGGTCAGGTTAGGTTAGGTTAGGTTAGGTTAGGTTAGCTAAGGTTAGGTTAGGTTAGGTTAGGTTAGGTCAGGTCAGGTCAGGTCAGGTCAGGTCAGGTTAGGTTAGGTTAGGTTAAGTTAGGTTAGGTTAGGTTAGGTTAGGTTAGGTTATGTTAGGTTAGGTTATGTTAGGTGTTAGATGTTAGATTAAATTAGATGTTAAGTTAGACGTTAGATGTTAGATTAGATTAGATGTTAGGTTAGGTTTGGTTAGGTTAGGTTAGGTTAGGTTAGGTGTTAGATGCTAGATTAGATTAGATGTTAAGTTAGATGTTAGATGTTAGATTAGATTAGATGTTAGGTTAGGTTAGGTTAGGTTAGGTTGATTTAAGTTAGGTTAGCTTAGGTGAGGTGAGGTGAGGTTAGGTTAGGTTAGGTTAGGTTAGATGTTAGATGTTAGAATATGATAAATGGGAAGTTAGATGTTCGATGTTAGACTAGATTAGACGTTAGGTTAGATTAGGTTAGGTTAGGTTGTTAGGTTAGGTTAGGTTAGGTTAGGTGAGGTGAGGTTAGGTCAGGTTAGGTTAGGTTAGGTTAGGTTAGGTTAGGATTAGATGTTAGGTTAGATGTTAGATGTTAGATTAGATTAGATGTTAGGTTAGGTTAGGTTAGGTTAGGTGAGGTGAGGTTAGGTTAGGTTAGGTTAGGTTAGGTTATGTTAGGTTAGGTTATGTTAGGTTAGGTTAGATGTTAGATGTTAGATTATATTAGATGGGAAGTTAGATGTTCGATGTTAGACTAGATTAGACGTTAGGTTAGGTTAGGTTAGGTTGTTAGGTTAGGTTAGGTTAGGTTAGGTTAGGTTAGGTTAGGTTAGGATTAGATGTTAGGTTAGATGTTAGATGTTAGATTAGATTAGATGTTAGGTTAGGTTAGGTTAGGTTGGGTTAGGTTAGGTTAGGTTAGGTTAGGTTAGGTGAGGTGAGGTTAGGTTAGGTTAGGTTAGGTTATGTTAGGTTAGGTTATGTTAGGTTAGGTTAGATGGGAAGTTAGATGTTCGATGTTAGACTAGATTAGACGTTACGTTAGGTTAGGTTAGGTTAGGTTAGGTTAGGTTAGCTTAGGTTAGTTTAGGTTAGGTTAGGTTAGGTTAGGTTAGGTGAGGTGAGGTTAGGTTAGGTTAGGTTAGGTTAGGTTATGTTAGGTTAGGTTAGATGTTAGATGTTAGATTATATTAGATGGGAAGTTAGATGTTCGATGTTAGACTAGATTAGACGTTAGGTTAGGTTAGGTTAGGTTAGGTTGTTAGGTTAGGTTAGGTTAGGTTAGGTTAGGTTAGGTTAGGTTAGGATTAGATGTTAGGTTAGATGTTAGATGTTAGATTAGATTAGATGTTAGGTTAGGTTAGGTTAGGTTGGGTTAGGTTAGGTTAGGTTAGGTTAGGTGAGGTTAGGTTAGGTTAGGTTAGGTTATGTTAGGTTAGGTTATGTTAGGTTAGGTTAGATGGGAAGTTAGATGTTCGATGTTAGACTAGATTAGACGTTACGTCAGGTTAGGTTAGGTTAGGTTAGGTTAGGTTAGCTTAGGTTAGTTTAGGTTAGGTTAGGTTAGGTTAGGTTAGGTTAGGTTAGGTTAGGTTAGGTTAGGTTAGGTTAAGTTAGGTTAGGTTAGGTTAGGTTAGGTTAGGTTAGGTTAGGTTAGGCTAGGCTAGGCTAGGCTAGGCTAGGCTATGCTAGGCTAGGCTTGGTTAGGTTAGGTTAGGTTAGGTTAGGTTAGGTTAGGGTAGGCTAGGCTAGGCTAGGCTAGGCTAGGCTAGGCAAGGCTAGGCTAGGCTAGGTTAGGTTAGGTTAGGTTAGGTTAGGTTAGGATAGGTTAAGTTAGGTTAGGTTAGGTTAGGTTAGGTTAGGTGTTAGATGTTAGATTAGATTAGATATTAGGTTAGATGTTAGATGTTAGAATAGATTAGATGTTAGGTTAGGTTAGGTTAGGTTAGTTTAGGATTAGATGTTACGTTAGATGTTAGATGTTAGATTAGATTAGATGTTAGGTTAGGTTAGGTTAGGTTAGGCTAGTTTAGGATTAGATGTTACGTTAGATGTTAGATGTTAGATTAGATTAGATGTTAGGTTAGGTTAGGTTAGGTTAGGTTAGGTTGGGTTAAGTTAGGTTAGGTTAGGTTAGGTTAGGTTAGGTGAGGTGAGGTTAGGTTAGGTTAGGTTAGGTTACGTTAGATGTTAGATGTTAGATTATATTAAATGGGAAGTTAGATGTTCGATGTTAGACTAGATCAGACGTTAGGTTAGGTTGTTAGGTTAGGTTAGGTTAGGTTAGGTTAGGATGAGATGTTAGGTTAGATGTTAGATGTTAGATTAGATTAGATGTTAGGTTAGGTTAGGTTAGGTTAGGTCAGGTGAGGTTAGGTTAGGTTAGGTTAGGTTAGGTTAGGTTAGGTTAGTTTAGGTTAGGTTAGGTTAGGTTAGGTTAGGTTAGATGTTAGATGTTAGATTATATTAAATGGGAAGTTAGATGTTCGATGTTAGACTAGATTAGACGTTAGGTTAGGTTAGGTTGTTAGGTTAGGTTAGGTTAGGTTAGGTTAGGTTAGGATTAGATGTTAGGTTAGATGTTAGATGTTAGATTAGATTAGATGTTAGGTTAGGTTAGGTTAGGTCAGGTTAGGTTAGGTTAGGTTAGGTTAGGTCAGGTCAGGTCAGGTCAGGTCAGGTCAGGTCAGGTTAGATTAGGTTAGGTTAGGTTAGGTTAGGTTAGGTTAGGTTAGGTTAGGTCAGGTCAGGTCAGGTCAGGTTAGGTTAGGTTAGGTTAGGTTAGGTTAGGTTACGTTAGGTTAGGTTAGGTTAGGTTAGGTTAGGTTAGGTTAGGTGTTAGATGTTAGATTAAATTAGATGTTAGATGTTAGATTAGATTAGATGTTAGGTTAGGTTAGGTTAGGTTAGGTTAGGTTAGGTTAGGTTACGTTAGGTTAGGTTAGGTTAGGTTAGGTTAGGTTAGGTTAGGTTAGGTTAGGTTAGGTTAGGTTAGGTTGGGTTAGGTTAGGTTAGGTTAGGTTAGGTTAGGATTAGATGTTAGGTTAGATGTTAGATGTTAGATTAGATTAGATGTTAGGTTAGGTTAGGTTAGGTGAGGTGAGGTTAGGTTAGGTTAGGTTAGGTTAGGTTAGATGTTAGATGTTAGATTATATTAGATGGGAAGTTAGATGTTCGATGTTAGACTAGATTAGACGTTAGGTTAGGTTAGGGTAGGTTAGGTTAGGTTAGGTTAGGTTAGGTTAGCTAAGGTTAGGTTAGGTTAAGTTAGGTTAGGTTAGGTTAGGTTAGGTTAGGTTAGGTTAGGTTAGGTGTTAGATGTTAGATTAGATTAGATGTTAGGTTAGATGTTAGATGTTAGATTAGATTAGATGTTAGGTTAGGTTAGGTTAGGATTAGATGTTACGTTAGATGTTAGATGTTAGATTAGATTAGATGTTAGGTTAGATTAGGTTAGGTTAGGTTGGGTTAGGTTAGGTTAGGTTAGGTTAGGTGAGGTGAGGTTAGGTTAGGTTAGGTTAGGTTATGTTAGGTTAGGTTAGGTTAGGTTAGGTTAGATGTTAGATGTTAGATTATATTAAATGGGAAGTTAGATGTTCGATGTTAGACTAGATCAGACGTTAGGTTAGGTTAGGTTAGTTTAGGTTAGGTTAAGTTAATTTAGGTTAGGTTAGGATTAGATGTTAGGTTAGATGTTAGATGTTAGATTAGATTAGATGTTAGGTTAGGTTAGGTTAGGTTGGGTTAGGTTAGGTTAGGTTAGGTTAGGTGAGGTGAGGTTAGGCTAGGTTAGGTTAGGTTAGGTTATGTTAGGTTAGGTTAGGTTAGGTTAGGTTAGATGTTAGATGTTAGATTATATTAGATGGGAAGTTAGATGTTCGATGTTAGACTAGATTAGACGTTAGGTTAGGT
>NW_027314753.1:1745000-1760000 GCF_023375885.2 Dermacentor andersoni
GGTTAGGTGAGGTGAGGTTAGGTCAGGTTAGGTTAGGTTAGGTTAGGTTATGTTAGGTTAGGTTAGGTTAGGTTAGGTTAGGTTAGGTGTTAGATGTTAGATTAAATTAGATGTTAAGTTAGATGTTAGATGTTAGATTAGATTAGATGTTAGGTTAGGTTAGGTTAGGTTAGGTTAGGTTACGTTAGGTTAGGTTAGGTTAGGTTAGGTTAGGTTAGGTTAGGTTAGGTTAGGTTAGGTTAGGTTAGGTTAGGTTAGGTTAGGTTCGGTTAGGTTAGGTTAGGTTAGGTTAGGTTAGGTTAGGTCAGGTTAGGTTAGGTGTTAGATGTTAGATTAGATTAGATATTAGGTTAGATGTTAGATGTTAGAATAGATTAGATGTTAGGTTAGGTTAGGTTAGGTTTGTTTAGGATTAGATGTTACGTTAGATGTTAGATTAGATTAGATGTTAGGTTAGGTTAGGTTAGGTTAGGTCAGTTTAGGATTAGATGTTACGTTAGATGTTAGATGTTAGATTAGATTAGATGTTAGGTTAGGTTAGGTTAGGTTAGGTTGGGTTAAGTTAGGTTAGGTTAGGTTAGGTCAGGTCAGGTCAGGTCAGGTTAGATTAGGTTAGGTTAGGTTAGGTTAGGTTAGGTTAGGTTAGGTTAGGTTAGGTTAGGTCAGGTCAGGTCAGGTCAGGTCAGGTTAGGTTAGGTTAGGTTAGGTTAGGTTAGGTTAGGTTAGGTTAGATTAGGTTAGGTTAGGTTAGGTTAGGTTAGGTTAGGTGTTAGATGTTAGATTAAATTAGATGTTAAGTTAGATGTTAGATGTTAGATTAGATTAGATGTTAGGTTAGGTTAGGTTAGGTTAGGTTAGGTTACGTTAGGTTAGGTTAGGTTAGGTTAGGTTAGGTTAGGTTAGGTTAGGTTAGGTTAGGTTGGGTTAGGTTAGGTTAGGTTAGGTTAGGTTAGGATTAGATGTTAGGTTAGATGTTAGATGTTAGATTACATTAGATGTTAGGTTAGGTTAGGTGAGGTTAGGTTAGGTTAGGTTAGGTTAGGTTAGATGTTAGATGTTAAATTATATTAGATGGGAAGTTAGATGTTCGATGTTAGACTAGATTAGACGTTAGGTTAGGTTGTTAGGTTAGGTTAGGTTAGGTTAGGTTAGGTTAGGATGAGATGTTAGGTTAGATGTTAGATGTTCGATTAGATTAGATGTTAGGTTAGGTTAGGTTAGGTTAGGTCAGGTGAGGTTAGGTTAGGTTAGGTTAGGTTAGGTTAGTTTAGGTTAGGTTAGGTTAGGTTAGGTTAGGTTAGGTTAGATGTTAGATTATATTAAATGGGAAGTTAGATTTTCGATGTTAGACTAGATTAGACGTTAGGTTAGGTTAGGTTAGGTTAGGTTGTTAGGTTAGGTTAGGTTAGGTTAGGTTAGGTTAGGTTAGGTTAGGATTAGATGTTAGGTTAGATGTTAGATGTTAGATTAGATTAGATGTTAGGTTAGGTTAGGTTAGGTTGGGTTAGGTTAGGTTAGGTTAGGTTAGGTTAGGTGAGGTGAGGTTAGGTTAGGTTAGGTTAGGTTATGTTAGGTTAGGTTATGTTAGGTTAGGTTAGATGTTAGATGTTAGATTATATTAGATGGGAAGTTAGATGTTCGATGTTAGACTAGATTAGACGTTAGGTTAGGTTAGGTTAGGTTAGGTTAGCTTAGGTTAGTTTAGGTTAGGTTAGGTTAGGTTAGGTTAGGTTAGGTTAGGTTAGGTTAAGTTAGGTTAGGTTAGGTTAGGGTAGGTTAGGTTAGGTTAGGTTAGGTTAGGTTAGGTGTTAGATGTTAGATTAGATTAGATGTTAAGTTAGATGTTAGATGTTAGAATAGATTAGATGTTAGGTTAGGTTAGGTTAGGTTAGTTTAGGATTAGATGTTACGTTAGATGTTAGATGTTAGATTAGATTAGATGTTAGGTTAGGTTAGGTTAGGTTAGGTTAGTTTAGGATTAGATGTTACGTTAGATGTTAGATGTTAGATTAGATTAGATGTTAGGTTAGGTTAGGTTAGGTTAGGTTGGGTTAAGTTAGGTTAGGTTAGGTTAGGTGAGGTGAGGTTAGGTTAGGTTAGGTTAGGTTAGATGTTAGATGTTAGATTATATTAAATGGGAAGTTAGATGTTCGATGTTAGACTAGATTAGACGTTAGGTTAGGTTAGGTTGTTAGGTTAGGTTAGGTTAGGTTAGGTTAGGTTAGGTTAGGATTAGATGTTAGGTTAGATGTTAGATGTTAGATTAGATTAGATGTTAGGTTAGGTTAGGTTAGGTTGGGTTAGGTTAGGTTAGGTTAGGTTAGGTGAGGTGAGGTTAGGTTAGGTTATGTTAGGTTAGGTTAGATGTTAGATGTTAGATTATATTAGATGGGAAGTTAGATGTTCGATGTTAGACTAGATTAGACGTTAGGTTAGGTTAGGTTAGGTTAGGTTAGGTTAGGTTAGGTCAGGTCAGGTCAGGTCAGGTCAGGTCAGGTCAGGTCAGGTTAGATTAGGTTAGGTTAGGTTAGGTTAGGTTAGGTTAGGTTAGGTTAGGTTAGGTCAGGTCAGGTCAGGTCAGGTCAGGTGAGGTCAGGTTAGGTTAGGTTAGGTTAGGTTAGGTTAGGTTAGGTTAGGTTAGGTTAGGTTAGGTTAGGTGTTAGATGTTAGATTAAATTAGATGTTAAGTTAGATGTTAGATGTTAGATTAGATTAGATGTTAGGTTAGGTTAGGTTAGGTTAGGTTAGGTTAGGTTAGGTTAGGTTACGTTAGGTTAGGTTAGGTTAGGTTAGGTTAGGTTAGGTTAGGTTGGGTTAGGTTAGGTTAGGTTAGGTTAGGTTGGGTTAGGTTAGGTTAGGTTAGGTTAGGTTAGGTTAGGTTAGGTTAGGTTAGGTTAGGATTAGATGTTGGGTTAGATGTTAGATGTTAGATTAGATTAGATGTTAGGTTAGGTTAGGTTAGGTGAGGTGAGGTTAGGTTAGGTTAGGTTAGGTTAGATGTTAGATGTTAGATTATATTAGATGGGAAGTTAGATGTTCGATGTTAGACTAGATTAGACGTTAGGTTAGGTTAGGTTAGGTTAGGTTAGGTTAGTTTAGGTTAGGTTAGGTTAGGTTAGGTTAGGTTAGGTTAGGGTAGGTTAGGTTAGGTTAGGTTAGGTTAGGTTAGGTTAGGTTAGGTTAGGTTAGGTTAGGTGTTAGATGGTAGATTAGATTAGATGTTAAGTTAGATGTTAGATGTTAGATTAGATTAGATGTTACATTAGATGTTAGATGTTAGATTAGATTAGATGTTAGGTTAGGTTAGGTTAGGTTAGGTTGGGTTAGGTTAGGTTAGGTTAGGTTAGGTGAGGTGAGGTTAGGTTAGGTTAGGTTATGTTAGGTTAGGTTAGGTTAGGTTAGGTTAGATGTTAGATGTTAGATTATATTAAATGGGAAGTTAGATGTTCGATGTTAGACTAGATTAGACGTTAGGTTAGGTTAGGTTAGGTTAGGTTAGGTTAAGTTAATTTAGGTTAGGTTAGGATTAGATGTTAGGTTAGATGTTAGATGTTAGATTAGATTAGATGTTAGGTTAGGTCAGGTTAGGTTGGGTTAGGTTAGGTTAGGTTAGGTTAGGTTACGTGAGGTGAGGTTAGGTTAGGTTAGGTTAGGTTAGGTTATGTTAGGTTAGGTTAGGTTAGGTTAGGTTAGATGTTAGATGTTAGATTATATTAGATGGGAAGTTAGATGTTCGATGTTAGACTAGATTAGACGTTAGGTTAGGTTGTTAGGTTAGGTTAGGTTAGGTTAGGTTAGGTTAGGTCAGGTCAGGTCAGGTCAGGTCAGGTCAGGTTAGGTTAGGTTAGGTTAGGTTAGGTTAGGTTAGGTTAGGTTAGGTTAGCTTAGGTTAGGTTAGGTTAGGTTAGGTCAGGTCAGGTCAGGTCAGGTCAGGTCAGGTCAGGTCAGGTCAGGTCAGGTTAGGTTAGGTTAGGTTAGGTTAGGTTAGGTTAGGTTAGGTTAGGTTACGTTAGGTTATGTTATGTTAGGTGTTAGATGTTAGATTAAATTAGATGTTAAGTTAGACGTTAGATGTTAGATTAGATTAGATGTTAGGTTAGGTTAGGTTAGGTGTTAGATGCTAGATTAGATTAGATGTTAAGTTAGATGTTAGATGTTAGATTAGATTAGATGTTAGGTTAGGTTAGGTTAGGTTAGTTTAGGATTAGATGTTACGTTAGATGTTAGATGTTAGATTAGATTAGATGTTAGGTTAGGTTAGGTTAGGTTAGGTTGATTTAAGTTAGGTTAGGTTAGGTGAGGTGAGGTGAGGTTAGGTTAGGTTATGGTATGTTAGGTTAGGTTAGGTTAGGTTAGGTTAGATGCTAGATGTCAGAATATGATAAATGGGAAGTTAGATGTTCGATGTTAGACTAGATTAGACGTTAGGTTAGATTAGGTTAGGTTAGGTTGTTAGGTTAGGTTAGGTTAGGTTAGGTGAGGTGAGGTTAGGTCAGGTTAGGTTAGGTTAGGTTAGGTTATGTTAGGTTAGGTTAGGTTAGGTTAGGTTAGGTTAAGTGTTAGATGTTAGATTAAATTAGATGTTAAGTTAGATGTTAGATGTTAGATTAGATTAGATGTTAGGTTAGGTTAGGTTAGGTTAGGTTAGGTTAGGTTAGGTTACGTTAGGTTAGGTTAGGTTAGGTTAGGTTAGGTTGGGTTAGGTTAGGTTTGGTTAGGTTAGGTTGGGTTAGGTTAGGTTAGGTTAGGTTAGGTTAGGTTAGGTTAGGTTAGGTTAGGTTAGGTTAGGATTAGATGTTGGGTTAGATGTTAGATGTTAGATTAGATTAGATGTTAGGTTAGGTTAGGTTAGGTGAGGTTAGGTTAGGTTAGGTTAGGTTAGATGTTAGATGTTAGATTATATTAGATGGGATGTTAGATGTTCGATGTTAGACTAGATTAGACGTTAGGTTAGGTTAGGTTAGGTTAGGTTAGGTTAGTTTAGGTTAGGTTAGGTTAGGTTAGGTTAGGTTAGGTTAGGGTAGGTTAGGTTAGGTTAGGTTAGGTTAGGTTAGGTTAGCTAAGGTTAGGTTAGGTTAGGTTAGGTTAGGTGTTAGATGGTAGATTAGATTAGATGTTAAGTTAGATGTTAGATGTTAGATTAGATTAGATGTTACGTTAGATGTTAGATGTTAGATTAGATTAGATGTTAGGTTAGGTTAGGTTAGGTTAGGTTGGGTTAGGTTAGGTTAGGTTAGGTGAGGTGAGGTTAGGTTAGGTTAGGTTAGATGTTAGATGTTAGATTATATTAAATGGGAAGTTAGATGTTCGATGTTAGACTAGATTAGACGTTAGGTTAGGTTAGGTTAGGTTAGGTTAGGTTAAGTTAATTTAGGTTAGGTTAGGATTAGATGTTAGGTTAGATGTTAGATGTTAGATTAGATTAGATGTTAGGTTAGGTTAGGTTAGGTTGGGTTAGGTTAGGTTAGGTTAGGTTAGGTTAGGTGAGGTGAGGTTAGGTTAGGTTAGGTTAGGTTAGGTTATGTTAGGTTAGGTTAGGTTAGGTTAGGTTAGATGTTAGATGTTAGATTATATTAGATGGGAAGTTAGATGTTCGATGTTAGACTAGATTAGACGTTAGGTTAGGTTGTTAGGTTAGGTTAGGTTAGGTTAGGTTAGGTCAGGTCAGGTCAGGTCAGGTCAGGTCAGGTCAGGTCAGGTTAGGTTAGGTTAGGTTAGGTTAGGTTAGGTTAGGTTAGGTTAGGTTAGGTTAGCTTAGGTTAGGTTAGGTTAGGTTAGGTTAGGTCAGGTCAGGTCAGGTCAGGTCAGGTCAGGTCAGGTCAGGTTAGGTTAGGTTAGGTTAGGTTAGGTTAGGTTAGGTTAGGTTACGTTAGGTTAGGTTATGTTAGGTGTTAGATGTTAGATTAAATTAGATGTTAAGTTAGACGTTAGATGTTAGATTAGATTAGATGTTAGGTTAGGTTAGGTTAGGTGTTAGATGCTAGATTAGATTAGATGGTAAGTTAGATGTTAGATGTTAGATTTGATTAGATGTTAGGTTAGGTTAGGTTAGGTTAGTTTAGGATTAGATGTTACGTTAGATGTTAGATGTTAGATTATCTTAGATGTTAGGTTAGGTTAGGTTGATTTAAGTTAGGTTAGGTTAGGTGAGGTGAGGTGAGGTTAGGTTAGGTTAGGTTATGTTAGGTTAGGTTAGGTTAGGTTAGGTTAAATGCTAGATGTCAGAATATGATAAATGGGAAGTTAGATGTTCGATGTTAGACTAAATTAGACGTTAGGTTAGATTAGGTTAGGTTAGGTTGTTAGGTTAGGTTAGGTTAGGTTAGGTGAGGTGAGGTTAGGTCAGGTCAGGTTAGGTTAGGTTATGTTAGGTTAGGTTAGGTTAGGTTAGATGTTAGATTATATTAAATGGGAAGTTAGATGTTCGATGTTAGACTAGATTAGACGTTAGGTTAGGTTAGGTTAGGTTGTTAGGTTTGTTTAGGTTAGGTTAGGTTAGGTTAGGTTAGGTTAGGTTAGGTTAGGTTAGGTTAGGTGAGGTGAGGTTAGGTTAGGTTAGGTTAGGTTAGGTTATGTTAGGTTAGGTTATGTTAGGTTAGGTTAGATGTTAGATGTTAGATTATATTAGATGGGAAGTTAGATGTTCGATGTTAGACTAGATTAGACGTTAGGTTAGGTTAGGTTAGGTTAGGTTAGGTTAGGATAGGTTAGGTTAGGTTAGGTTAGGTTCGGTTAGGTAAGGTTAGGTTAGGTTAGGTTAGGTTAGGTCAGGTTAGGTTAGGTTAGGTTAGGTTAGGTTTGGTTAGGTTAGGTTAGGTTTGGTTAGGTTAGGTTAGGTTAGGTTAGGTTAGGTTAGGTTAGGTTAAGTTAGGTTAGGTTAGGTTAGGTTAGGTTAGGTTAGGTGTTAGATGTTAGATTAGATTAGATATTAAGTTAGATGTTAGATGTTAGAATAGATTAGATGTTAGGTTAGGTTAGGTTAGGTTAGTTTAGGATTGGATGTTACGTTAGATGTTAGATGTTAGATTAGATTAGATGTTAGGTTAGGTTAGGTTAGGTTAGGTTGGGTTAAGTTAGGTTAGGTTAGGTTAGGTGAGGTTAGGTTAGGTTAGGTTACGTTAGATGTTAGATGTTAGATTATATTAAATGGGAAGTTAGATGTTCGATGTTAGACTAGATTAGACGTTAGGTTAGGTTGTTAGGTTAGGTTAGGTTAGGTTAGGATGAGATGTTAGGTTAGATGTTAGATGTTAGATTAGATTAGATGTTAGGTTGGGTTAGGTTAGGTTAGGTCAGGTGAGGTTAGGTTAGGTTAGGTTAGGTTAGGTTAGGTTAGGTTAGGTTAGGTTAGGTTACGTTAGGTTAGGTTATGTTAGGTGTTAGATGTTAGATTAAATTAGATGTTAAGTTAGACGTTAGATGTTAGATTAGATTAGATGTTAGGTTAGGTTAGGTTAGGTGTTAGATGCTAGATTAGATTAGATGTTAAGTTAGTTGTTAGATGTTAGATTAGATTAGATGTTAGGTTAGGTTAGGTTAGGTTAGTTTAGGATTAGATGTTACGTTAGATGTTAGATGTTAGATTAGATTAGATGTTAGGTTAGGTTAGGTTAGGTTAGGTTGATTTAAGTTAGGTTAGGTTAGGTGAGGTGAGGTGAGGTTAGGTTAGGTTAGGTTAGGTTATGTTAGGTTAGGTTAGGTTAGGTTAGGTTAGATGCTAGATGTCAGAATATGATAAATGGGAAGTTA
This sequence comes from Dermacentor andersoni, assembly GCF_023375885.2. Taxonomy (NCBI): domain Eukaryota; kingdom Metazoa; phylum Arthropoda; class Arachnida; order Ixodida; family Ixodidae; genus Dermacentor; species Dermacentor andersoni. The sequence continues at coordinate 1,752,750 of NW_027314753.1, forward strand.
GATGTTCGATGTTAGACTAGATTAGACGTTAGGTTAGATTAGGTTAGGTTAGGTTGTTAGGTTAGGTTAGGTTAGGTTAGGTGAGGTGAGGTTAGGTCAGGTTAGGTTAGGTTAGGTTATGTTAGGTTAGGTTAGGTTAGGTTAGGTTAGATGTTAGATTATATTAAATGGGAAGTTAGATGTTCGATGTTAGACTAGATTAGACGTTAGGTTAGGTTAGGTTAGGTTGTTAGGTTTGTTTAGGTTAGGTTAGGTTAGGTTAGGTTAGGTTAGGTTAGGTTAGGTGAGGTGAGGTTAGGTTAGGTTAGGTTAGGTTAGGTTAGGTTATGTTAGGTTAGGTTATGTTAGGTTAGGTTAGATGTTAGATGTTAGATTATATTAGATGGGAAGTTAGATGTTCGATGTTAGACTAGATTAGACGTTAGGTTAGGTTAGGTTAGGTTAGGTTAGGTTAGGATAGGTTAGGTTAGGTTAGGTTAGGTTAGTTTAGGATTAGATGTTACGTTAGATGTTAGATGTTAGATTAGATTAGATGTTAGGTTAGGTTAGGTTAGGTTGATTTAAGTTAGGTTAGGTTAGGTGAGGTGAGGTGAGGTTAGGTTAGGTTAGGTTATATTAGGTTAGGTTAGGTTAGGTTAGGTTAGATGTTAGATGTTAGAATATGATAAATGGGAAGTTAGATGTTCGATGTTAGACTAGATTAGACGCTAGGTTAGATTAGGTTAGGTTAGGTTGTTAGGTTAGGTTAGGTTAGGTGAGGTGAGGCTAGGTCAGGTTAGGTTAGGTTAGGTTATGTTAGGCGAGGTTAGGTTAGGTTAGGTTAGATGTTAGATGTTAGATTATAATAAATGGGAAGGTAGATGTTCGATGTTAGACTAGATTAGACGTTAGGTTAGGTTAGGTTAGGTTGTTAGGTTTAGGTTAGGTTAGGTTAGGTTAGGTTAGGTTAGGTTAGGATTAGATGTTAGGTTAGATGTTAGATGTTAGATTAGATTAGATGTTAGATTAGGTTACGTTAGGTTAGGTGAGGTGAGGTTAGGTTAGGTTAGGTTAGGTTATGTTAGGTTAGGTTATGTTAGGTTAGGTTAGATGTTAGATGTTAGATTATATTAGATGGGAAGTTAGGTGTTCGATGTTAGACTAGATTAGACGTTAGGTTAGGTTAGGTTAGGTTAGGTTAGGTTAGGTCAGGTCAGGTCAGGTCAGGTCAGGTTAGATTAGGTTAGGTTAGGTTAGGTTAGGTTAGGTTAGGTTAGGTTAGGTTAGGTCAGGTCAGGTCAGGTCAGGTCAGGTTAGGTTAGGTTAGGTTAGGTTAGGTTAGGTTAGGTTAGGTTAGGTGTTAGATGTTAGATTAAATTAGATGTTAAGTTAGATGTTAGATTAGATTAGATGTTAGGTTAGGTTAGGTTAGGTTAGGTTAGGTTAGGTTACGTTAGGTTAGGTTAGGTTAGGTTAGGTTAGGTTAGGTTAGGTTAGGTTAGGTTGGGTTAGGTTAGGTTAGGTTAGGTTAGGTTAGGATTAGATGTTAGGTTAGATGTTAGATGTTAGATTAGATTAGATGTTAGGTTAGGTTAGGTTAGGTGAGGTGAGGTTAGGTTAGGTTAGGTTAGGTTAGATGTTAGATGTTAGATTATATTAGATGGGAAGTTAGATGTTCGATGTTAGACTAGATTAGACGTTAGGTTAGGTTAGGTTAGGTTAGGTGTTAGATGTTAGATTAAATTAGATGTTAAGTTAGATGTTAGTGTTAGATTAGATTAGATGTTAGGTTAGGTTAGGTTAGGTTAGGTTAGGTTAGGTCAGGTTAGGTTAGGTTAGGTTAGGTTAGGTTAGGTTAGGTTAGGATTAGATGTTAGGTTAGATGTTAGATGTTAGATTAGATTAGATGTTAGGTTAGGTTAGGTTAGGTTAGGTGAGGTGAGGTTAGGTTAGGTTAGGTTAGGTTAGATGTTAGATGTTAGATTATATTAGATGGGAAGTTAGATGTTCGATGTTAGACTAGATTAGACGTTAGGGTAGGTTAGGTTAGGTTAGGTTAGGTTAGGTTAGGTTAGGTTAGGTTAGTTTAGGTTAGGTTAGGTTAGGTTAGGTTAGGGTAGGTTAGGTTAGGTTAGGTTAGGCTTGGTTAGGTTAGCTAAGGTTAGGTTAGGTTAGGTTAGGTTAGGTTAGGTTAGGTGTTAGATGTTAGATTAGATTAGATGTTAAGTTAGATGTTAGATGTTAGATTAGATTAGATGTTAGGTTAGGTTAGGTTAGGTTAGGTTAGGTTAGGTGAGGTGAGGTTAGGTTAGGTTAGGTTAGGTTAGGTTAGGTTAGATGTTAGATGTTAGATTATATTAAATGGGAAGTTAGATGTTCGATGTTAGACTAGATTAGACGTTAGGTTAGGTTAGGTTAGGTTAGGTTAGGTTAAGTTAGGTTAGGTTAGGTTAGGATTAGATGTTAGGTTAGATGTTAGATGTTAGATTAGATTAGATGTTAGGTTAGGTTAGGTTAGGTTGGGTTAGGTTAGGTTAGGTTAGGTTAGGTGAGGTGAGGTGAGGTTAGGTTAGGTTAGGTTAGGTTAGGTTATGTTAGGTTAGGTTAGGTTAGGTTAGATGTTAGATTATATTAGATGGGAAGTTAGATGTTCGATGTTAGACTAGATTAGACGTTAGGTTAGGTTAGGTTAGGTTAGGATTAGATGTTAGGTTAGATGTTAGATGTTAGATTAGATTAGATGTTAGGTTAGGTTAGGTTAGGTTAGGTTAGGTGAGGTGAGGTTAGGTTAGGTTAGGTTAGGTTAGATGTTAGATGTTAGATTATATTAGATGGGAAGTTAGATGTTCGATGTTAGACTAGATTAGACGTTAGGGTAGGTTAGGTTAGGTTAGGTTAGGTTAGGTTAGGTTAGGTTAGGTTAGGTTAGTTTAGGTTAGGTTAGGTTAGGTTAGGTTAGGTTAGGTTAGGTTAGGGTAGGTTAGGTTAGGTTAGGTTAGGCTTGGTTAGGTTAGCTAAGGTTAGGTTAGGTTAGGTTAGGTTAGCTTAGGTTAGGTTACGTGTTAGATGTTAGATTAGATTAGATGTTAAGTTAGATGTTAGATGTTAGATTAGATTAGATGTTAGGTTAGGTTAGGTTAGGATTAGATGTTACGTTAGATGTTAGATTAGATTAGATGTTAGGTTAGGTTAGGTTAGGTTAGGTTGGGTTAGGTTAGGTTAGGTTAGGTTAGGTGAGGTGAGGTTAGGTTAGGTTAGGTTAGGTTAGGTTATGTTAGGTTAGGTTAGGGTAGGTTAGGTTAGATGTTAGATGTTAGATTATATTAAATGGGAAGTTAGATGTTCGATGTTAGACTAGATTAGACGTTAGGTTAGGTTAGGTTAGGTTAGGTTAGGTTAGGTTAAGTTAGGTTAGGTTAGGTTAGGATTAGATGTTAGGTTAGATGTTAGATGTTAGATTAGATTAGATGTTAGGTTAGGTTAGGTTAGGTTGGGTTAGGTTAGGTTAGGTTAGGTTAGGTGAGGTGAGGTAAGGTGAGGTTAGGTTAGGTTAGGTTAGGTTAGGTTATGTTAGGTTAGGTTAGGTTAGGTTAGGTTAGATGTTAGATGTTAGATTATATTAGATGGGAAGTTAGATGTTCGATGTTAGACTAGATTAGACGTTAGGTTAGGTTAGGTTAGGTTGTTAGGTTAGGTTAGGTTAGGTTAGGTTAGGTTAGGTTAGGTTAGGTTAGGTCAGGTCAGGTCAGGTCAGGTCAGGTCAGGTCAGGTTAGGTTAGGTTAGGTTAGGTTAGGTTAGGTTAGGTTAGGTGTTAGATGTTAGATTAAATTAGATGTTAAGTTAGATGTTAGATTAGATTAGATGTTAGGTTAGGTTAGGTTAGGTTAGGTTAGGTGTTAGATGCTAGATTAGATTAGATGTTAAGTTAGATGTTAGATTAGATTAGATGTTAGGTTAGGTTAGGTTAGGTTAGGTTAGTTTAGGATTAGATGTTACGTTAGATGTTAGATGTTAGATTAGATTAGATGTTAGGTTAGGTTAGGTTAGGTTAGGTTGATTTAAGTTAGGTTAGGTTAGGTGAGGTGAGGTGAGGTTAGGTTAGGTTAGGTTAGGTTATATTAGGTTAGGTTAGGTTAGGTTAGGTTAGATGTTAGATGTTAGAATATGATAAATGGGAAGTTAGATGTTCGATGTTAGACTAGATTAGACGTTAGGTTAGATTAGGTTAGGTTAGGTTGTTAGGTTAGGTTAGGTTAGGTTAGGTGAGGTGAGGTTAGGTCAGGTTAGGTTAGGTTAGGTTATGTTAGGTTAGGTTAGGTTAGGTTAGGTTAGATGTTAGATGTTAGATTATAATAAATGGGAAGTTAGATGTTCGATGTTAGACTAGATTAGACGTTAGGTTAGGTTAGGTTAGGTTGTTAGGTTTGTTTAGGTTAGGTTAGGTTAGGTTAGGTTAGGTTAGGTTAGGATTAGATGTTAGGTTAGATGTTAGATGTTAGATTAGATTAGATGTTAGGTTAGGTTAGGTTAGGTTAGGTGAGGTGAGGTTAGGTTAGGTTAGGTTAGGTTAGGTTATGTTAGGTTAGGTTATGTTAGGTTAGGTTAGATGTTAGATGTTAGATTATATTAGATGCGAAGTTAGATGTTCGATGTTAGACTAGATTAGACGTTAGGTTAGGTTAGGTTAGGTTAGGTTGTTAGGTTACGTTAGGTTAGGTTAGGTTAGGTTAGATTAGGTTAGGTTAGGTTAGGTTAGGATTAGATGTTAGGTTAGATGTTAGATGTTAGATTAGATTAGATGTTAGGTTAGGTTAGGTTAGGTTATGTTAGGTTAGGTTATGTTAGGTTAGGTTAGATGTTAGATGTTAGATTATATTAGATGGGAAGTTAGATGTTCGATGTTAGACTAGATTAGACGTTAGGTTAGGTTAGGTTAGGTTAGGTTAGGTTAGGTCAGGTCAGGTCAGGTCAGGTCAGGTTAGATTAGGTTAGGTTAGGTTAGGTTAGGTTAGGTTAGGTTAGGTCAGGTCAGGTCAGGTCAGGTCAGGTTAGGTTAGGTTAGGTTAGGTTAGGTTAGGTTAGGTTAGGTGTTAGATGTTAGATTAAATTAGATGTTAAGTTAGATGTTAGATGTTAGATTAGATTAGATGTTAGGTTAGGTTAGGTTAGGTTAGGTTAGGTTAGGTTAGGTTACGTTAGGTTAGGTTAGGTTAGGTTAGGTTAGGTTAGGTTAGGTTAGGTTAGGTTGGGTTAGGTTAGGTTAGGTTAGGTTAGGTTAGGATTAGATGTTAGGTTAGATGTTAGATGTTAGATTAGATTAGATGTTAGGTTAGGTTAGGTTAGGTGAGGTGAGGTTAGGTTAGGTTAGGTTAGGTTAGATGTTAGATGTTAGATTATATTAGATGGGAAGTTAGATGTTCGATGTTAGACTAGATTAGACGTTAGGTTAGGTTAGGTTAGGTTAGGTTAGGTGTTAGATGTTAGATTAAATTAGATGTTAAGTTAGATGTTAGATGTTAGATTAGATTAGATGTTAGGTTAGGTTAGGTTAGGTTAGGTTAGGTTAGGTTAGGTCAGGTCAGGTCAGGTCAGGTCAGGTCAGGTCAGGTCAGGTCAGGTCAGGTTAGGTTAGGTTAGGTTAAGTTAGGTTAGGTTAGGTTAGGTTAGGTTAGGTTAGGTTAGGTTAGGTTAGGTTAGGTGTTAGATGTTAGATTAAATTAGATGTTAAGTTAGATGTTAGATGTTAGATTAGATTAGATATTAGGTTAGGTTAGGTTAGGTTAGGTTAGGTTAGGTTAGGTTAGGTTATGTTAGGTTAGGTTAGGTTAGGTTAGGTTACGTTAGGTTAGGTTTGGTTAGGTTAGGTTAGGTTAGGTTAGGTTAGGTGAGGTGAGGTTAGGTTAGGTTAGGTTAGGTTAGGTTAGATGTTAGATGTTAGATTATATTAAATGGGAAGTTAGATGTTCGATGTTAGACTAGATTAGACGTTAGGTTAGGTTGTTAGGTTAGGTTAGGTTAGGTTAGGTTAGGTTAGGATGAGATGTTAGGTTAGATGTTAGATGTTAGATTAGATTAGGTGTTAGGTTAGGTTAGGTTAGGTTAGGTCAGGTGAGGTTAGGTTAGGTTAGGTTAGGTTAGGTTAGGTTAGGTTAGGTTAGTTTAGGTTAGGTTAGGTTAGGTTAGGTTAGGTTAGGTTAGATGTTAGATGTTAGATTATATTAAATGGGAAGTTAGATGTTCGATGTTAGACTAGATTAGACGTTAGGTTAGGTTAGGTTAGGTTGTTAGGTTAGGTTAGGTTAGGTTAGGTTAGGTTAGGTTAGGATTAGATGTTAGGTTAGATGTTAGATGTTAGATTAGATTAGATGTTAGGTTAGGTTAGGTTAGGTTGGGCTAGGTTAGGTTAGGTTAGGTTAGGTGAGGTGAGGTTAGGTTAGGTTAGGTTAAGTTATGTTAGGTTAGGTTATGTTAGGTTAGGTTAGATGTTAGATGTTAGATTATATTAGATGGGAAGTTAGATGTTCGATGTTAGACTAGATTAGACGTTAGGTTAGGTTAGGTTAGGTTAGGTTAGGTTAAGTTAGGTTAGGTTAGGTTAGGATTAGATGTTAGGTTAGATGTTAGATGTTAGATTAGATTAGATGTTAGGTTAGGTTAGGTTAGGTTGGGTTAGGTTAGGTTAGGTTAGGTTAGGTGAGGTGAGGTTAGGTTAGGTTAGGTTAGGTTAGGTTAGGTTATGTTAGGTTAGGTTAGGTTAGGTTAGATGTTAGATGTTAGATTATATTAGATGGGAAGTTAGATGTTCGATGTTAGACTAGATTAGACGTTAGGTTAGGTTAGGTTAGGTTGTTAGGTTAGGTTAGGTTAGGTTAGGTTAGGTTAGGTCAGGTCAGGTCAGGTCAGGTCAGGTCAGGTCAGGTCAGGTCAGGTTAGGTTAGGTTAGGTTAGGTTAGGTTAGGTTAGGTTAGGTTAGGTTAGGTTAGGTTAGGTCAGGTCAGGTCAGGTAAGGTCAGGTCAGGTTAGGATAGGTTAGGTTAGGTTAGGTTAGGTTAGGTTAGGTTAGGTTAGGTGTTAGATGTTAGATTAAATTAGATGTTAAGTTAGATGTTAGATGTTAGAATAGATTAGATGTTAGGTTAGGTTAGGTGTTAGATGCTAGATTAGATTAGATGTTAAGTTAGATGTTAGATGTTAGATTAGATTAGATGTTAGGTTAGGTTAGGTTAGGTTAGTTTAGGATTAGATGTTACGTTAGATGTTAGATGTTAGAT